>NC_143012.1:30337529-30528779 GCF_055824585.1 Amblyomma mixtum | reverse complement strand
ATTTTAACGCGGGACAACAACGACGGCGACATCAGCGTTCGCTCGCACAGACTTTTCTTAGAAAGCTCATTCGACGAGGACGCTGTGTATGATGACCTGGAGCGAAACTGTACGGGAGTTCGAGAGAGACGTCGGGACGCACGCGGTCCGGACGCACGCGGTCATATCGCGCACAACATCCACGCTTATTATTTGTTTGTTTTTCAGTACAGGTGAGAGCCGTCGCCCTCGTCTTCCACTGAGCCCACTATTCCAGGCTCACTCCACACTACCGCCGCTGACCGAACGCTGCGAGGAACTCCACGTGGCTATACGTATACCCTTCGCCGACAAGGCCCCCGCCAGCCATACGGGCGACCCAATACAGGGGCGGCGGCGTGTGTGCTAATGCGTCCCAGCGACACTGTGTGTATAATGGCCCGAATTTGGGTCACGTGCCGCTCACCGGGCGGGACCATCCAGATGCGCGGCCCGATTGCACGCGGGAGAGGGGATGCTATATGCGCCCGCTGTGCTCGCCGACGCACGGCACATTGTATACACCCCCCCCCCCCCCCCCCCTCCCCTTTTTCCTATGCTTCATTGAAAGCGGCCAGAGTCATCAGCGCGCTCAGCTCTTCTTTGCTCAGAAGGGCGCAGCCTTGTGTTTCGAGGCCGAAGGCTCGCTAGGAGACACCGCTTCGCGGGGTCTAAAACCCGAAACCCACTTTGTGGTTCGCCCGGGAAACGGAGGGACCACGCGTGTGACGACTGCTTTGTGTGAGCGCTCTATATGCCAAAAGTTAACGCGTGAACAAAATGGAGTCAGCCGTTCGCCAACGGCATCACTAGCTGAGGCACGCAAGTGGCAAAGAATAACACGCCGTGCTAGGATTTGGCTCGTCTGCTCCGTCGTTTCATCGCCGCCATCTTGGAAGACGCCGCTCATGCCACGCTTGACAGCACTCCGAATGGCGGGAAGCATTAGAGAATTAGCCGGGGAGACTAGGCGAACAGTTTTTCTCGACATTCGAAACAAAATCGGTGGCACTGAACGTTGAAAGTCAGCCGTGCTCCAGCGCTTCCGTGACCACATAGCGCCTCTCCTATATAACTCGTTCGATTACGGTTAGCCACTTTGCAGTGTTAACGTGGACCTAGCTGTGTGTTGTGTTGGCTCTGACCACCAGCACATAGAACTCCAGATGTACAGAGGGCAAAACGCTTGCCTATAACACGTTCTGGGCGTGTTTCGGGCTCAACACGCGATATTTATAGCGATAACATTAGGTTTTAAATGGTCTGGATGTAAGCATGTTCAGTTAAACTCGTAGGATTTCATCGTCATTTTTTGCCTTCCTGGTGGCAGCGGCTTTGGGAGCTGCGGAACACACAGTTCGGCTGTTCTAGGCATGTGTTTTGACCTCTGTACTCTTCGACGGGGCTACCTCGTTCCTCTAATACCAAGTCGTGAAGAGGGCGTGTTGATGCCAACGCCGGTGGGCTCTGAGGCACCCTACGAAGACGGAATGGCCAACCCTATATGCACATTTCGATAACAGGACCGGGAGGTCGTTCATTACTTTCTTTTCAGTATCTTCTCCGTAAGATTATTTTCCCTACGATCCCACGTACCG
This sequence comes from Amblyomma mixtum, assembly GCF_055824585.1. Lineage (NCBI taxonomy): Eukaryota > Metazoa > Arthropoda > Arachnida > Ixodida > Ixodidae > Amblyomma > Amblyomma mixtum. The sequence goes on along the minus strand of NC_143012.1, from coordinate 30,527,163 downwards.
CGTAATTGACGACCTGAGCAGGATGGAGGTCCACTATACCAGGATGCTTCCCTTCGTGTCTTTTTCCCGTCTGGCACACAGGCATCAGGTGCGCACTTTGTGACCTCTGCATTAAGTCAGCCCCTACACCTGCGCCTGTTTGACGTGACACGTTGTCACGCTATCTGAGTGCCATAAAACCCGCGATAGACAACGGCAAAGACAATGTCCCCTTTGAATTACGTGCCGCGCCAAGGCGTGCCAAGCTTGGTGTTAAAAAGAACAGGCAGCTTGCTCTCCTGAAGCTTGGTGTGCTGTACCGTGACGTGTTTGACTGGTTTATTGATTGACTGACTTGATTGGTTTATGGGGTTTAACATCCCAAAACGACTCAGGCTATGAGAGGCGCCGCAGTGAAGGGCTCCGGAAATTTCGACCACCTGGGTTCTTTAACGTGCACTGACACCGCACAGCACACGGGCCTCTAGCATTTCGCCTCCATCGAAATTCGACCCCCGCGGCCGGGATCGAACCCGCGTCTTTCGGGTCAGCAGCCGAGCGCCGTAACCACTGAACAACCGCGGCGACATTGATTGATTGGAAACTTTATTTAAAGAATGGCAATTAGCGAAGCCTTGGGTGGTCCGCCTTTTCCGGCAGCCCACTGGCCTGCGCCGCAGCGTGGGCCCTGCGAACCAGTCCTCGTTGCTGGTAAGTCCTCGCTGTGCAGAATGGCCTCCCACTGCTTCAAACTGGAATAAGGAAGTCTGTCTGTAGCAGGACTGAATTGGCATATGCCCACACCATGTAAAAAGCTGTAGCTATTTCTCCACTGGGCACTTTGGTTTATAGAGTGAGAGGTAAACCATTGGTGGAGTTTAAGTGGTGTTATGAGAGTGTGTAGTCGGCGAAGGGCGAGTTCTTCCGCCTTGTCTAGAGGTTTGTAAGGTGTGGGATATGTCTGTCTGGCCTGTGTGTTTTAGCGACTCCTTTTTTTTTATCTCAGAGCGTTGTGGCAGACGTGTCAGGACTGTGCAGACTGGTCAGGACTGTGCAGACTGGTCAGGACTGTGCAGACTGGTCAGGACTGTGCAGACGGGTCAGTACTGTGCAGACGGGTCAGTACTGTGCAGACGGGTCAATACTGTGCAGACGGGTCAATACTGTGCAGACGGGTCAATACTGTGCAGACGGGTCAGGACTCTACAGACGGGTCAGGACTCTACAGACGGGTCAGGACTCTACAGACGGGTCAGGACTCTACAGACGGGTCAGGACTCTACAGACGGGTCAGGACTCTACAGACGGGTCAGGACTCTACAGACGGGTCAGGACTCTACAGACTGGTCAGGACTCTACAGATGGGTCAGGACTACAGACGGGTCAGGACTACAGACGGGTCAGGACTCTACAGACGGGTCAGGACTCTACAGACGGGTCAGGACTCTACAGACGGGTCAGGACTCTACAGACGGGTCAGGACTCTACAGACGGGTCAGGGCTGTACAGACGGGCAGGACGCGCAACACGCCGACGTGATTAATTGCACGGACGCCCGCGAGCTATATAGACCTCCGGTGGCTATTTCTGGAGAAGAATACGCATCTCCCGCAGCGGACTTCCACGCGTGGGTCTTTCGGGCAAATCGGCAAATAAGGCTAAAACCGGATCTGGGCGCAATGAGCACACACGCTCGCGCACGGAAGCAATGGCCGCTCACGAGCCGAATCGAAAGACCTCCCCAGGCGGCACAAGTAATCAGCCACGAGGGCCACGGCACTGCTCACGAAATGCGTCGCCACTCACCGTTCCTGCTGTTCCAGGTGCTGCTGCTCACCGGCTATCACCTGCCTGTTTCACCGACTTGCCGGCCGGTTCCGCAATCTTGCGGCGCTAGCTGGATTCTGGACGGCTGCGGCTGCTCATCCGATCATCTGTGCGCACCCCTGCCGATTTTGGACACTTTCGACGGTCGGGCCTGGCAACATGCTACATTATCAGCTGACGAGGACACCTACATAAAGCACTCGGATTTCACCGCCCCCTTGGGCCACGGCACTGCTCACGAAATGCGTCGCCACTCACCGTTCCTGCTGTTCCAGGTGCTGCTGCTCACCGGCTATCACCTGCCTGTTTCACCGACTTGCCGGCCGGTTCCGCAATCTTGCGGCGCTAGCTGGATTCTGGACGGCTGCGGCTGCTCATCCGATCACCTGTGCGCACCCCTGCCGATTTTGGACACTTTCGACGGTCGGGCCTGGCAACATGCTACATTATCAGCTGACGAGGACACCTACATAAAGCACTCGGATTTCACCGCCCCCTTGGGCCACGGCACTGCTCACGAAATGCGTCGCCACTCACCGTTCCTGCTGTTCCAGGTTGGTTATTACGAGTGTTCTTGTTACCGTGATGATGATGTCTGTGTTGTAGCAGTGTCGTGGCCACCCCATATTCTGAAACGTTTCCGCTCGGCGGCAGTGTACATTTGGCGCATTTTGGTCCTGGGTGGAGACGTTGAAACAAACCCAGGTCCTATGACGAAGGGCCAAGAGGAGAAGCTCGAACTGGTATATGAAACTGTTCAAAGGCTTGAGATGAACCACACGAATATCCTCGCAAGTGTTAACAAGATTCTTACAATTCATATTGGCTTGCAAAATGAAATGAAGACTTTAAACGATCGTGTGCATGAACTTGAACTTAAAACCGAGTCTATTCCAGTTATTCAAAGTGACTTACAGTCTTTAGCTACTCGTGTGCAGGAACTGGAACTTAATAAGCAGTCAGTGTCTACCACAGTATCTACCACGAGTTGTACACACGATGTATCCAACATACAAGTAAAACTTGACGACCTGGAAAATCGTTCCCGCCGGTCTAACATTCTTTTTTATGGTGTTCCGGACACTGATGAGTCTGAAACTTGGGAAGACTCTGAGCGTCTTGTGAACGAATTCTGTTCTAGCAAACTTGGTATCACGTTGTCTTCCTTGGCCCGTGCTCACCGCATAGGCCGTTTTTCTCAGGAAAAAAAGAGACCCATTATTGCAAAGCTGTTCAACGAAAAAGAAGTCGAAACGCTTATGAGTAAGGGCTATAAACTCAAAAATACCGATTTCAGCATTTCGCGAGATTACTCGAAAACGGTTCGTGAGAAACGCAGCCAACTGTGGAAGTATGCCAAATCAGTAAAAAAAGAAGGTGACAAGGTCCGTTTGTCTTTTGATAAACTGCTTATCAATGGTGTCTCGTATTTCTGGGATGATCAAACCAGTAGCGCAGTGCGCGTGTCCCTTGCCTGACGCATCCCTTCCAGTTCTCGTAAAGTGGCTGGCCGGCGTTCGTCCTGTCTCGTCTACCTTCGTCCGTGTCTTTTTAGCCGCTGGAATGTATCATAATAGTACTACCAAACGACCCATGCGGCCAAACGCGCAGCGTTGCTCCAATTACGATGTCAGTTTTCTGTACACTAACATAAGGAGTGTTCTTTCTAAAAACGTAGCTCTTTCTTCTTTAATTGATTCATGCTGTTCCTCGGTCATCGCGCTTACCGAGACTTGGTTAAATGACATGGTTCCTGATGATGTCGTTTTCGCCTGTGACTCCGAATTCAACATATTTCGTTGTGACCGTACGGGCCGTAGAGGTGGCGGTGTCCTTCTGGCTGTCAATAAAGTGCTCACTGCTGTGCCTATCGAGGTCACGTCGTACATAGAATCGGTATGGGTTCGGTTGAGTTGTGGTCCCACGGTAGCCATCATTGGCGTCATTTACCGCCCTCCGGACATGAATTCTTCATTCGCAAGTCAGTTTTCTAATTTACTAAGCGATCTTACTTGTCGTTTCCCGAATTCAAGGTTACTTTTACTTGGTGACTTTAACTTCCCGGCTATTAACTGGTCGTCATTAACAGCTCCTGCCAATGATCCTGAAGCTCAGGCTTTCCTCCAGTCCTGTCTCGATTTCTCTTTGCAACAACTTATTTCTGAACCTACGCGTCGTTCCGCCACTACAGCCAATATTCTCGATCTTATCTTGACAAGTGATCCTTACCTTTGCTCCAACATTGCGCTCTTAGAAGGCCTTTCCGACCATTCCATAATCACGGGTAACCTGAATTTTGTGCCCCATAAAAAGGTAACTCGTACTAAACAAATAAGGTGCTACAACCGAGCAAACTTCGGTGAAATAAACGCTCAGTTGTCAGTCTTTGCTGATCATTTTCTTCACGATTTTTCGTCACGCTCCGTGGAAACGAACTGGAACCTGTTCAGCGTGAAACTAGCTACTCTCATTGACAGATTCATACCCGTCATCAGTATCCCTTGCACTAACACAGCGCCTTGGTTTAATAGGCATCTACGTCGCCTTAATAACAAAAAAAAGCGTCTTTACAGACAAGCCGACAAGAACAGACACTCCGAATCTTGGCAACGGTACAAACTATGTGATAAGGAATACCAGTCGGAGTTGATATCTGCACGTAGGCACTTCTTCACTCACGATCTACCGGCAATGCTAACAAACAATCCACGGAAGTTCTGGCAGATAATAAACCCCGCTAATCATCCTGACATTACTATTACCAACGCGGAAGGCAGCAGTGTTCCAGTGGCCGAATGCGCCGAACTTTTCAATAACGCATTCACATCCGTTTTTACCCGTGAAGATCTCCCTCTACCTCCTATTTCTGTCAGCACTTCTAATATATCAATGTCCGAAATAGTTATCAGTGAGACCGGTATTTTATCCTTACTAGGGAAGCTTAAAACATCATCAGCATCAGATCACCTTGGCTTTAATAACAAAATACTCAAAAATTCATCTGATGGTATTCATCGCATCTTGTCCGCTATTTTTTCACAATCTTTATCATCAGGCGTGATTCCGCTGGACTGGCGCCTAGCTAAAGTTGTGCCAATTTTCAAGTCTGGCGATCGTTCCTCACCACTAAATTACCGACCCATTTCATTAACTAGCACTGTTTGCAAACTTCTTGAACACGTAATTCACTCGCAGGTAATTAACTATCTTGAAGAACATAACATTATCTTTAAATATCAACATGGGTTCCGTAAAGGCTACTCATGCGAAACGCAACTTGCCGGATTCATTCAAGACATACATTCATCGATTGATGCTGGCATTCAAGTAGACTCCATATTTCTTGATTTTTCTAAAGCTTTCGACAGGGTACCTCACAACCGGTTAATAATGAAACTAGCACTGCTTAATATTCACCCTCTTGTAATTGCATGGGTTAAAGATTTTCTCTTTTCCAGGTCTCAATTTACAACTGTCAATAACCACAATTCATCTTTCAGCCAAGTACACTCTGGCGTCCCACAAGGAAGTGTGCTTGGCCCCTTACTTTTCCTAATATTTATCAACGATTTACCGGATTCCATTTCTTCCCATATCAGACTTTTTGCTGATGATTGTGTAATTTATCGCAAAATTTATTCTAACACCGATTGTCAATTCCTTCAATCTGACCTGGATTCAGTAACAGCATGGTGCTCAACCTGGCTTATGCAACTTAATCATTCAAAAACTAAATTGATGTCTTTTACTAACCGTACGTCTCGAATTCAAACAGCTTACTCCTTAAATAATAGCTCACTCGAGCTAGTCACCACGTATAAGTACTTAGGACTTCACCTTCATTCAGACTTAGCATGGAACCACCATATTAACCTTATGCTTGCATCTGCTAATCGGTCATTAGGTCTCTTAAAACATAACCTAAAGCATGCTCCTCCTCACCTCCGTGCTCATGCCTATACCACTCTAATTCGGCCTTAAATTGAATATGCCTCGGCTATTTGGGACCCTTACCAATCTTACCTAATAAATAACATTGAATCATTGCAGAACCGCGCCGTTCGTTTTATTTACTCCGATTATTCACGTAACACCAGCATCACAGCCTTAAAAAAACGCGCAGGTCTCCGGGATTTATGTCACCGCCGTAAAATTGCACGACTATCACTTTTTCATAAACTTTATCATCATCCATCACTTCATAACGACTTTTTTTCTTTGCCTCCTTCGATTTTTGACCGCCGCGATCATCCCTTTAAAGTTAGACGTTTCACGTGCAGAACATTCATCTATGCGCATTCATTCTTACCACGCACAATATCTGACTGGAACACTCTCATGGGCGTCCGGAAGGGGGGGCAAGGGGGGGCGGTTGCCCCCCCTTGGAATTACGGATATTATTTATGCACTAGTAGAAAACAACTACATAGCTGCCGCCTCCCCCATAACCGGCCATAGGGTGCACCCCCCTGGAAAAAGTTCTGCGGACGCCCTTGAACACTCTGCCTTCACATATCGCAACCACCACTGATCCTGATAAATATTTTAAACTTATATCTTCAATAACTACTGCTTAACTCTTCGCATACATTGTTATTTTATTTGTTCATGGCTTCTTTTTTTTTTGCAGAGTTTGTTACTAAAAAGATTCATTGTACTAGTGTTCTGTTTGTATAATTTTAATACTGCAGTAATCTTCGTTCTTTGCCGCGCTGCCATTCTTTTGATTCTTTAGCTTACTTATGTTACTTATGCTTTTGATTGATTCTTTTGCTTACTTACGTCATCCAAAGTGTCTTATTTGTGATTTTGTTGTTTGTTTTATATTTGTGGTTTTGTTTTATTCTGTTAAATTGCCTGTGCCCCCCCCCCCCCCCCCCCCCCCCTATGTAATACCCTCTCGAGGGCCTTTAGGGGTATTCTGTATAAATATAAATAAATATTGGAAGTGGGTGGTTTCATTGTGGTCTAAAAGGGTTGAAAATTGGGCGAGTTGGTACGAATTCATACTGGTGTGGCACCACAGGGACAGGGACAGAGTGACAACACCACAAGTGCTCCAACCACCAGTATGAATTCATTGTGGTCCTCTGTAGGACCGGCCTTGCCAGTCATCATCATCATCATCAGCTTGTGTAGAAGCTCGCTGCTCGGCCAGATAGTATGGGCATTTAGTTACTAGCGCTTCGCCCTGCGTCTTTTCGCCGATGTGTCGTTCCTTGGGTTACTTTAATCTGGTGAACCCATCAGATGCTCCAGTGGGAAGCCACCGCGGAAGTCCCAATTAATACACACTTCGGAACGCGAACATCTGGACAAATCTTTCTCTGGTCGGAATACGAACTAAAGACATAAAACGTGTCTCACGAAGAGCAGCCCGACGTTTCGGGGCCGACTTGTCTCCTTCAGAGGTGACCCTAAAGTATTCCCCGAAACGTCGCGTTGAGCTTCGCGAGACATTTTTGCTCGGAGTTTTGCGTCCTTTCCTTTCTATAATCGCGACATCGCCAACCCGCTAGGAAACAACTCCTAAGCCATTTGCGATTCGCTGATGACATTGCGTTGCTAAGTCACCTAGGACATGAACTGCAAAGCATGATCAATGATGACCAAATGTTTAAGGGAATCCCCCAGGGTGGAGTAGATTTCTAACAAGGGAATAATTACTCATTGACATCTACCCGAGCGCAGCCACACGGCTACAAAGGCGAACCCGGTTAGCTTAATTGGTAGAGCGACTGCTCCGGTGAAGCAGTGGTCCCGGGTGCGAACCCCGGACAAGGACGAATTTTTCTTTAACTACGAAGTTTCTGAGAAAGCTGTATAGCTTTCCTTTGTAGCCGTATGGCTGCGCTCGGGTGGATGTCAATGAGTAATTACTCCCTGATAATATTTTGTTTCGTTTTCTAGTTTTTTTTACGTCTTCTGCGCGTGCGCGCACTGTCTTTGGGGGCTTTTATAAGCACGAATCTTTTCGAATAAAAAAGCCACTGATTACTCAGCACTGTGCTGTCTATTTCTCGCTCGTCCTCGCCTCCCCCCCCCCCCCCCCCCCTTTTTTTTTTTTTGCACTTTCCGATAATACTCGAGCTTATCTGTCCATGAGCGGGGGTCATCTAGCTGCTCCTCCACGAAACTCGTTGATGCGCGTGTCGTAACGCCCACAACGGCAGCTATAGAAACTCCTACTCTGCCATTGTGCGATACGGCACAAGTGAGCGACTACCGCAGTTATGGCGATGATAAGCGGGCGTACTGTACACAGTCCGGACGGTAGGAGATAACGGCATCGCCACGGCCGTAGTTTAATATGCGCCTTCGCTATCTCGTGCTGTCGGAACGGCAATCAACATACAGGACGACGCCAAAGCGTTTGCGCACTCACGTAATTTGCGCTCACATTTTCGGCTGGCGCACGCGTCCGTTCAGCAGTTCACCTGCCACGCTGATAAAGGAATGCGTATTGCGATGTTACCGGATGTGCAATCAAGTTTCTTCCAGAGCGCTAGCCATGTGATGCCTTATTGCGTATAAAATGTGGTCTGGTTTGCAATAAAAATTCAGTCGCTAGTTTAGCCTTTGTCCTGTGGTCTATATTAAGGCGAAAGCCTTTAAAGGCTCGTACTGTCGTCCGTCCGTTAACAAAGCGTGTCACACGCGTTCAACTTTGGTTTGGTTGGTTTTATGGGGTTTAACGTCCCAAAGCGACTAAGGCTATGAGAGACGCCGTAGTGGAGGGCTCCGGAAATTTCGACCACCTGGGGTTCTTTAACGTGCACTGACATCGCCAGTACACGGGCCTCTAGAATTTCTCCTCCAAAGAAATTCAACCGCCGCGGCCGGGATCGAACCCGCGTCCTTCAGGTCAGCAGCCGAGCACCATAACCACTGAGCTTTGGGAACTAAAAATATAGAAAATCAATGATTGCTTCAGATAGAGGAGTAAAAAATGAACCTAGAAGCCAAGTTTGATGACTGTAGAGTAATTAGTTATTTATAGGCAGGCAAAAATGTCGAAATTGCGTCGAAATAGCGCGGACGTCGATATAGCCACGGTGTGACGTCACACCCACCGGAAGTCGTCACGGCATTGTGAAAATTATCACAATGGTCGGAAAAACGTCGGATTTGTGTTAAATTAGGTGGGAAAATGTGCACTTAAGCGTAATTAACACTTAAGATCCTCGAAAGATGTACAATTTGGGTATCGATATAGCCACGAGAACGATGTGACGTCACATCCACCGGAAGTCGTCACGGCATAGTGTCCTCGGCTTCCGCCTCTCAACCCTTTAGTTAAAGTGACCTAGAGGAGGGCACTTTACTTTAGTTGCCAAAGTGTCCTCGCAATTTTTTTCTTCGATGTCGTCTTCGTTTCCTTTGCGCTGTCATTTTCCGCGATGAATGACCGACTAGCCTACAAGAAGATATTAATCCATTAGGCACGCACAGACCGGATCATTTCCTTTAAACCGGTATTTGTCTCAGAAACAGAAAATAACGTTCGCGAATGCAGCCTTGGCCTTCAGGCAGAACTTTTGTTAACCTCTCGCTGAAGTCCTCTCGCCCAAGTCTGCTGTCCCAGCACTGAGACAATAGACTTCCAGGAACCAGTCCTATAATTTTATCGATCCGCTCTTAATATTCTCCGGAAGTGCTATGTCATCTTATCGCTCTCGATATTTCGAACGCGCGCCAATGCTGTTAAGGTAATCAGCACGTGCTGCGCTGCATATTAATTAAACCCTTCAAGTCTGCGCGCTTTGCAGCGTGAAATTTTTCGCCGGCTTCTGTCGAATGCGAACGCCTAAGTAGCTCTTTCGGCTCTTACGTCAGTCGAGATAGCTGCATTTCGCCATCTTATATAGATTACAAATGTTGGTCAAATGTTTTAGGGGAATCCCCCAAGGTGGAGTAAATTTGTAATAAGGGAGTAACTACTCATTGGCATTCACCCAAGCGCAGCCATACGGCTACAAAGGAAAGCTATACAGCTTTCTCAGAAACTTCGTAGTTAAAGAAAAATTCGTCCTGGTCCGGGGTTCGAACCCGGGACCACCGCTACACCGGAGCAGTCGCTCTACCAACTGAGCTGACCGGGACGGCAAGCTTATGGTAGGGCGAGAGCGAATTAATCAATAATTCGAAGTGGGAACAGTGTTGGTCAAATGTTTTAGGGGAATCCCCCAAGGTGGAGTAAATTTGTAATAAGGGAGCTTTCCTTTGTAGCCGTATGGCTGCGCTTGGGTGGATGCCAATGAGTAGTTACTCCCTTATTACAGATTACAAATGTCTAAACTGACGCAACTATTGTGTGCAATTTGTTAGTGACGAAAAAAATTCCGTTCATAAACTAGCCAAACAAGTCAGAACGCAGAAAAAAAAAAAGTGGCCAAAGCAGATTTTCGGTCCTCATAACGCCTTTAAAAGTGGTCAAATTTGGCGCAAACTCGCCACCAACGGCAACACTGCGCAAGCCAAAGGGTGTTGAACGTTAATAAAGCAAAAGTTCCGTCCTGATCACGCTTTTAGCTTTCTACGTGACCTCACGTAGCTCCCACGTAGCCTATGCGTCATAGGACGATCCGTTCTGAGTAGAACCATATACGGCTCTGAGTTGAACATATGCAGTCGCGTTCTTACGATTCCTTCCCCAAATCGCCACCCCCCTTCGAATTTAGATCGCTAGCTATATTCAATGTAGAAACTCGAGTTTCAGTCGGTACGTAGCGACATTGAAGTGACCTTCGGACTTAGTGATTTCATAGTAACAACCTTGTCAGATGACAAAGCATGCTTTGACTATGGCCATGCGATGGTGTCCACAAATTTGGCCCTGGTCATTACCAACACTGGGCTACCCCACCTCCGAAATTTGTCCTTTTTGGATTTGGACCAAAATCTATACCCAGACTCATTTGAAAGTTCCCAATACGATGGTAACCTCCAAATTTGACCCGACCCAATCCCCAAATTTGGTCCACCCCACATCCGAAATTTCACCTTCTCGGAAGCAACAATTTAAGCCAGGAGATAAACAGCAAAATCATAGTGGAAGTAAGAATAGTCATCGCTCGACCATTCGGTGTAACAGAGCTGAATCGGTCTTTTTTTTTTTTTAAACGATGCTTCATTTCCCGTTTGTTGCGCCACTACTTTCTCCTGCTACGTTCTGCACTGATGCAAAAGCAGTACCCAGCCACGTGACGAAATAATACTTGTACGGCTACTTCCCAACACTCAACTGATTGTCCTTCGTTTTCTTGCTACCTTACAACAAGCACAACAATGACGGTGACGAAAGGTTCTAAGCAACACTGGTTTCAGAAAAAAATAGTGTTTCGTATTTACGTTGCAGTCCGTGCGTTCTTATTTTCATTATTTTTCACTGGAATTTCCATACCTTGTAATACTCTGTTATATTTTACAGTCCAGTGAAGTTAGTCTTTTGATGTGTATTTTCCCAGCATGCCACATCTTCTACGGGGTAACAACTTTTTTTCCACGCTGCTTAAATTGCAGTTTACTGTCAGGGTCCTTTCTTGCACCCAAAAGCAGTTTTCTGTTATTTGTGACAGTGTTTAGGAAAAATATTTGCACTCGTTACGCTGCTTTGTTGCTGCATCGTCCCGAAAAAAACTGCAATGGCCGCACTACCGAAACGCCTGTCAGGTTTTGCCAAGTCAAACTGCGTGTTTTACTCTCAAATGGATGTTACCGGCACTTCCTTCCACGTGGTCACCTACAGCGGGCCCCCCCCCCCCCCTCCCCACGATCAACTCCCCCATCCAGCTATTATATATATATATATATATATATATATATATATATATATATATATATATAGAAAGAGAGAGAAAGAAAGAGATAGAAGAAATTACCTTGGGACCCTCCTGAAAAAAATTCTTGGCTACGTGCCTGATCTACAGCCATAGCTAAGGATATTTCTAAAAAAAAAAATGATGTCGCACGAATTACGACAGCAGCAGAAGACTAGGACAAATCTTTTAGTTTCTTTACAGCTCACTGCGTATTCCACCCTACATTAGACCTCCAGCACGCATTTCACTCCGCCTTGGTCATACCATGCAAATTTCCTGTCCACAGGGTCATACCACAACGTTTACTGCATCATTGTTCCCTCGCTCAGCCAAAGACTGGAACGGCCTTCCACACGACGTCATCACTGCAACCACCTGTCCATCCTCATTTTTGGTTTGGTTTATTGGGGTTTAACGTCCCGAAGCAACTCGGACTATGAGGGACGCCGTAGTGAAGGGCTCCGAAAATTTCGAGCACATGCGGTTCTTTAACGTGCACTGACATCGCACAGTACACGGGCCTCTAGAATTTCGCCTCCATCAAAATTCAGCTGCCGCGGCAGGGATCGAACCCGCGTGTTTCGGGTCAGCAGCCGAGCGCCGTAACCACTGAGCCACCGCGGCGGGTCCATCCTCATTTTTGATTTGTATAACTGCCATATTTAACGAATAACATCTTTATACATAAAGTTTGATTCTATCTGTACTCACCCCTTATGTAATACCCCCTCTGGGGGGTCTTTAAGGTAATAAAGTGAAGCGAAAACAAAAAAAAAATTGGGAGTGATCAATTGGACTAATGCGGATGAAACGAGATAGCATTCTTCTTTCACTCTGCAATCTATTCTGATTCTATTCTAGTTCTGAGTCCATTGTCTTTCACTTCCCAATCTACTCCAAATCTGATTCCCTTCCAGCTATACGCAAAATATGTCGCATTGTTGGATAGCGGCGAGTCCTCGTGCCACTACCGGCGCAGTCGCGCAGCGGTGAAGCGATGCGTCCCTGCATTGGCAGGTGGGGCTTGTATAAGACAGGTTGCTCTTCCCGAGCGATGAGGGAAAGAATAGCCCCCGCAAACCTCATTTTTGCACACGCAGTCCTTCGGGAGGCTGTACTTTAGGGCGAAAGCCTCTAATGGCTCATACTGTCGTCTGTTAACAAAGCATGTCGCACGCGTTTAAATCTGGAACTAAAAAAAGATGAAGAAAACCAATGGTTGCTTCAGACAGGCAAGTTTGATGACTATAGAGTAATTAGTGAATTAATTACAGGCAAAAATGTCGAAATTGCGTCGAAATAGCGCGGACGTCGATGTAGCCACGGGAACGGTGTGACGTCACATCCACCGGAAGTTTTCACGACATAGTGAAAATTGTCACAGAATGGTCGGAAAAACGTCGGATTTGTGTCAAATTAGATGGAGAAATGTGCAATTGAGCGCAATTAACACTTAAGATTCCCGAACGATGCATAATTTGGGTATCGATATAGCCACGGGAACTGTTTGACGTCACACCCAGCGGAAGTCGTCACGGCATAGTGTCCTCGGCTTCGCCTCTCGACACTTTAGTTGCCAAAGTGTCCTCGCAATCTTTTCCGAATGTAGGCTTGCTACTGTCAGTCATTTTTGCTTCGTCATTCTTCATACGGCGTTCCCCTTCTCTCCCCTACTAGTGGGGAGGGGAGGATTCACAGCGACGCCGACCGACAACTTTCGCCTCCATGGCCGATGTAGTGCTATCGCATGAAAAGGAAAACAAAGGCGAATCGCTCGTTTCATTACGACCAGATTCTGAACTAACGATTACTTTGTATTCATCGCTGTGACTCGACGCGGCAAGGGATGCCCGGCATTCCCACCGTTCGAAAACAGTAGATGAGCCGCGGTAAACGCACGCCCAAAAGATACGGAGGAAGGCGTCTCCAGAGACAATAAGCTGAAAGGAATGCCGGCTCGACGCATTGTTCACCGGCCGTCGAGTCATCGGCCACAGCGGTGACAGGGGGGAGGGCGCGTGCGCAATTGACAGCGTCGCATACAAACAGCCCGGTGAAATATTAAAGGGAACACGCTGTCCGCGTGTCGCTCTTATATCTGGACAGAGAATGAGAAGTAACGAGACTTAATTCTTGAATAGAAAAGACTATTTTGTTACGATGCTCGGCTATGGGGCACAAGGTATACTGCGATCGAATCCCGGACGCCACATTTCGATGGAGGCGAAATCCCCCCCAGCCCCCTCGCAAAATAAGACTTGGTTATCAAGACATGAAAGGGGTAGTAACTGTTTCAATTCTTGATAGATACCTCAACCGCGCCGTAAGAGAAGGAATAAGGCAGGAGTGAAAGAAGAAAGGAAGGAAGAGGTGACGTAGTGGAGGTCTCTGGAATAATTTCGACCACCTGGGGATCTTTAACGTGCACTGACATTGCACAGCACATAGACGCCTTTTGCGTTTCGCCTCTATCCGAACTAGTTGGCAGAGCAAAGCACTTCGTACCTTCTCTCACTGACGTTGCAAGAGTCATCTGTCACTGAATGCTAAATAAGAGTCACCACTCGTGTTGGACGACACTTCACGTACCGCAGCTGACCGCGACCGAAAAGGGAATCCGGTGCGGAAAGCGAAACGCGACCGTGCAAGGTGCACAAGGCCAGCTGGAGGCACCCACCCTTGGCTTGAAATTCACAAACACACCGGGCACGCGCAGTCTCCGGCCAAACAAAAACCTCAAGGCCTGCCGCTCCATAAATCGGCGTTCTTGGCACTCCCTTCCCTTGGCACTCGACTTCAATTACTCCTCAGGTGAATGCGCGTGTCCCTGTAGCTCGACTGCGGGACTCTGCAGAGTGCTCCTTTTTTTCACAGTGCACGCTGTACGAATGGCTTTCTAAGAGGGAAAGTAGTGTAACAGCAAAAACAAAATACTGTGTGTTTATTAACCTGCCGCGTGAAGACAATGGCTCCTGGCTCTGGAAGTTCGTATCTTTCAAGACGTCAGCCTCATTTTTCATTGAACACACACACACACACACACACACACACACACACATACACACACGTTTGGGCTGTTCAATGGGCCAGGTGTGCGTGAAAGTATAGGTCACGAAAATGAGGAATGCGACGTTTCAAGTCCTCCAGCAGAGACGTCGTATAGTAAACGTTGTTTCGTCATTTTTTGGCAATTTATCCTCATATTTATAATCAGCTGCCAAGCAAACATGTTTACACACACATATTTATATACAGGGCGTTCGAAATTAAGCCCTACAGATTTCTCCAAATTCTAGAAACTGGAGTACAGTTCTGAAATTCGACCGCCTCTTTTTCCAATATAAACATTCATGCTAGGAGCAGTGGCGAAGAAGTTATTTAACATATTTTAGTTGATTAGGCACGCGCCTGATATCACTGTTCCCCTTGCGCCGCATAACTTATGTGTAGATAACTTGAGGTAACTTGAGGAAGAACTTGAAGAATGAAGGGGTCACAACTTTTACGTGAAAGTTCTCCCTGGACCACTGACTACTACAAGCTACTTTTATACACAACAGCAGGCTGCTACAACGGATTTTCATAACTTCCAGTGTGTACAGTGGCAAGAAGAGCAGCAGTGAATGCACGGCTGCGGCAGTGAATACACTGCCGCAGGTGTATATATGTCTTGCTTAAAGACTCCGCATGTAACGTCTCCCACGACAAGGAAGGGTTCAGGCAGAAGGAGAAGCGTGTCCTCGGGGTCGGCGCCGGTTCCCGCGCCTGTCACCCTTCAGCGGGCCGTCAAAACCCTCCACCCAACATATCCATCCCGGGGACTCCGGTGTGTGTGATCGGCGCGGCATTTGACCCAGGCGACCGCGGCGCTCGTTCGAAGCGGCGGCACAGGTGTTGCGTTACGAGCGACGCACAAAACCGTGTCGACGGACGCCCAGGTATTTCTTTCTTGCTTTCGCGGCGCCCTGTTACGCACACAGGGCACGACGATGGTCGCGGCCTCGCAGGAGATGACGGACGACCGGCAACGCTCTTCTCGAGAGGGTTGTGCGCACGCAACAACCACGCTGCGTCAGGTCGGCAAAGGGCTCTTTGTAATACGCGGCCACGGTATGTGGCTGTGACCTAATCCGAGCGTGCACCGTTTGGGGAAGAATAATGGAGGAAGAGAGAGAAAAAGAAAAAAGCTTCCCGTCATCGTCAGCCTTTTCTTTGCCGCCGACAAGAGAAGTAAAAAAAAAAAATAGCGTGGTGAAGCAAGGAGGCATGCGCGCGGCGTGCACGGCAGCGAGAAACCAGGGGGAAGAGGGGGGCCCCCGAACAGAGCAGCCGACGCAAAGCAGAATTTTCCACTTTCCTACCGGTCCCACCGCACGCCGACACGCGACTGACCATGCCGGCGTGTCTTCTTGTGGCCCCACCACCCTCTCCCTTCATCTTCGCCGTCTAGCTTTTCAGGAAAATGAAAAGAGCGTAACAAAAAAGAAGCTCGCAACCACCGCAACTCGGCCTTCGCGCCGACCGCGCTGCCAGGCACTCGTTCGCGTGCACGGACGGACGACAGCTTTGCCTGCGATTAATCGCATGCTGGTTAACAAGGCACGACAGTTACAAGGCACCGTGGTAATCTCGTACTCAGGCTAACACGGCTGATGAGACATTGATGACGCCTATAGTCCTTGCGGACACGACCAGACCCGTATCCGGCATGGAGAACAAGCTCCGCGACTAATGTCATGTGACGCCGATCGTAACCGCTGGCAACAAGAACCATACGGGACCATCACAAAAATGCATCCGCTTGCTTCGGAAATATCTGAAGCGTTAACAAACGGATAATACTTTACGACACTCTAAAACCGAGTGAGCCTGATGGCTAACACCGGTTATGCCACAGAGTACACAGATTTCCGCGTGCAGAAAACAAGGGTGCTTGCAGTACGTAACACGCTTCGCGTGCAAGTTTTCCCGTCCGGCCGGAAGCCAAACGCGCGGCAGCGGCAGCAGCTACTCACGTCTGACGCCGGAAAGTCGTAGCACTCGGCGATCTTCAGGTAGAGTTCCTTGATATTGGAGAAGCCCGAGATGATGCCGGTCGGGCTGCCCTGTGCCTGCTGACAGTGGAACACGAGTTTGGGCTTGGGCACGTTTTTGGAGAGACCGTCTACCGCAGAGCCGGCGGGCGACGGGGTAGGGTGCACGCCTCCGCCGTTGGCCGTCGGCGATCCGCCCGGAGCGCCGTTGGCGTCGGCATCGCCGTCCGGCGACGCGGAATCCGAGTCTCGTTTTTTCTTGCCAAACAGCGGCATAACTGCGTGGCGTCTCGATGCACGTCTAGCCGCTAAGTAGCGAGCGCGCGTCACGCACCGTCACAGGCCTTCCGATTGACACCGGTCGAAGAAGCACACACTGGGCAACAGGAAGCTGGGAAAGCCGCCAGCGAGCGCACTGCTGGCCACCCCAAGTCCGTTATCTAATCACCATGACCGCGCAGCCGTCGTGCACTTCACACAACATCGGTAGCAGGCAAGGGGCGCTCATTAGGGGCACATAACGTGGAACGGGCACAGCGCAGAGACAATGCACGGAGCCGCGGAGTGCCAGTGTGTAATTGGGGAGGTAACTGGTCGCTGCCTCGGGGTGCCCCACCTACCGACCATGCAACTGCTTCGGTGTCCCGTGGACCCCGCCAACCGACGAGGCCGAGCGATCCTTGCCTCTCGCGCGCTCGCGCCCGCCGGCCACAGACGGACGAGGGGGAGCAAACAAGTTTACGGCCAACGCTGGCGCGCGATTGGTCCGCGTCCCCAGGTGGTCCCGCAGGTGAGCGACACATGCCCGCCGCCGCCGGCTGGGGGCGTCCAGAGCGCTCCAACACTCCTGCTTCGAACACAGCACGCTAGGCATTTGTCCATGTACTCCAACCATCTGTCCACTTGCAGAAGTTTTGTTACTTTCGCTTTCGCTACGCTAAGTTTACTTTATTTTAAAAGCAATAACATGTAGAGTCAGCAATATAAGATCCTTTGAAAGTATTTCTGGATTCTAAATAACGAGATCGTTTTCAACATTGTGAAATTAGATTTATCGATCGCTTGATGCAGTCAAGAAATTTAGTAATGAAAATTACATTGCGTTATTAAAGTTGTATGTAAGCAGGGCTACGCTTAATTTAGGTTTTTATTTCATTCAGTGAGGCCTCTTTATTGTGCTTTACTCCAGCTCCGTCACTATAAATGGCATTTCTGCCGCAGCACCACATCAGCGCTTGTAGTCATATCTACTCAAAGTGTGCGCGGCCAGCGGTGCCCAGTACGGGTGTTTAGCGAAAACGTTACATTGTTTTATGATACTTCGAGTCATTTTTATTGCACGATTACGTTTGCACATAACTGTTCTCCAATACATGCTCCTACTAGCCATGCAGTTACGAGCCAGAAGTGGGCGAATATATATTATCTCTATAGCACAAGTAGTAGGCTCAAGTGACGTCACGACGTCATCGAGACGTCATGCAGCCATGGCGACCAATGACGATCTGAAACAAAAATAAATACAACAACATTCGCCGCTAAGGGGTTCAGGCCTGGTCGAAACATCTGTGCGCGTGCTGCAGTTTGCATTCAGACATTTTGGGGGCCGATCCGTCTAGTTTCTGCTACAGGCTTCAAGGATTACCCTTCATGGATGCCCAGGCGAGATTTCGTTGCTAATTTTAGCTCGTTTTCGTTGCCCCTTCTCGCGGAGAAGCAGACCGTGTCTGCAGTTTGACGCGCCATACCGCACTCGTCGCGAGTGCGGCGTTTAGTGTATCGCATTGTACTGTCGGACTTTATCTGGTTTAAAGTGTGTTGATCCTTAGCTCCTTTATTTAAAAATGAACACCTAGGTACTTCCGCTGGCTACAGCGTGGTTATCATTTCTGTGCAGTGTTCAAACATATCGCTTCTCTCTCTTGGTGAAAAACACTCGACGAAATTGTTCATTTTTAAATGAAGCAATCAATCAACAGGCACATACCAATATATATAGTACTCATGCGTGAGCTACGTGCTGCTTAAATATGCCTCGCGGTAGTGAATAAGCACGTCTCATTGTATAATCCCGGCATGCTGTTTCGCATTGTGACCGGCTACTTGTTTATGTTCGTTGTGGATGAATCCACTGCGGTTGCATGGCTTGAAAGCGCCTGCGATCAGTTTCTTTCGGTCGCATACCACTAGGGCGCACTGTACGGTGCTTTAGGGAGCTCGCACCGTCGGGATCAGTGCGACCGACTGCGACACAGCTGTCCCTTCCTGGACGAGTCCACAAATGTCACGAAGAGCGGCGCCAAATGTCGACTGCTTGACGAGTAGCAACTGCTGTGCTACTTGACCCTGTTGCATGCCTCCAGGTGGCTCCTTAACTACCGATAGCGGCACTATTTTTAAACGTTACAAAACGAAACTTTGCTATGCGGCAGGACGCCTATACATTCGTGCGTGTGGATTTTGGTAGCAGCGGCCACCGTTCTCGAGCAAAAAATAATAAGAGAATGTATTCTCAGTGCTTGTAACGTGCAGATAGGTGCGCTTTTGCCCTAGGAGTAGTGACCGCAGCGACTCTCTGAAGTTGGGACGTGAAAGAAAATAAGCGCGCCTAGAAATAAATACGTAAATATTAAAATTGTAATATTAATATTGTAAATATTAAATTGTAAATATTAAAGTAGTTGGTGGAAGAATCATAGATGAGAATTTTTTTTCTAAATTATCTTGAAAGCTTAATAAAGATTGTAGTGTTTTATATACTGCATGTTACTTTTGAGTGTGAATTAAAAGCGACAAAAGAAAACTGCGTACCACGTCGTAAGATCGTTAGTGCAAGAAAGCATTCACGTTCTACATGCTGCATTCATCAAAGCTGGAATTCAGTAGCAGAAAAAATGAACTGGCAAGAAATGCAGTGATTGCAGAAGAAAACGGCTGTTCAGATCTTATGATCAGTGAGGTAAAAGCAGTAGTAATATGGAAAGTTGGACGAGCTGAATCTTATTCGTGATGTAGTTAGTGCCAAAAACGAGAACCAAGGTGGGAGAAAGACACAACACAAGCACTTTTTCACAACTGAAACTTTAATGGAAAAACACAGGATATATACCCATCTCGTGAAAGTAAATCAAAAGAAACATACATGGTAACATCAAGAAAATCTTGGGGCACGATACATCTGAAGAGTGCCGAGTAACATGTTTAAGCAACATCAGTAACAGTCACATGTTGTTTTAGTTGCAAAAAAGCGCTCGTGTTGTGTCTTTCTCCCACCTTGGTCCTCATTTTTGGCGCTAACTGCATCATGAATGTAAAAGCAGTAGGGTGGCACTAGACATTTTGTGAAGAATGTGAACAGATTGAAAATAGCCTCGTTGGATATGACAACAGTGGTTACCTATTCATTCCAAAGAGCTAGTGGCAATTAAATAATCATCGTCTCCGTCATTACCACCTCATTTGCCATCGTCCTAGCTGCGTAAACCAGGAAACAAAAGCCCCTCCATGCGTCGTGATGGTGCATTGGCTAGGATCATCATCCTGTGTGCTAGAGTTGGCACGGTGAAATCTTGTGCGGGCTGCGATTATCTGTTCTTGTTAATTTATAAACATCATCACTTCATCTGATTCTCTGCCAGTCTCAACTAAGGGCCCCTTCTATTGTCGTCTTGCTCTACAACAGCCATAGTCATCAGTCCTGCTCATTATATGGCCTGCCCGAGTTTATTTTTGCCTCCTAATTTTGGCTAAAATATTGCCCGTCATATATTTTTTTTTTCTCAAAATGTCTGTGCTGCGTTTGCTTTTTCAAACCTTTACCTTGGCCTCCATGTTTTGACGCCATTTCATGAGGGGCACTTTTTGACCTGGGTGAACCTTCCAGTGTGCTCTAAGCCATTCTTATTCTGCATGCAAATTTCTCTTCGGCATAATTTCTCTCCAGCAGAGCTCAGGTTCCTCGTATTGATCATTTTTGACAGCTTTGCCTGTTCCACCTCATCTTCGGGGCTCAGGGATCGCTTGCTGTGATGCTCCTTAATTATTTCCTTCATTTGTGGGAACTTGCCATTGTCTTCATTCATTACAATATCTCCTACTATATTTGCAAGCTCTGCAGTTCATTTGGTTGTGGTAATCACTGGATCTATGCTTTTCTGGGCCTCATCGGCCCCAATAATGTGAAGAGAGATTAGAGAAATTTTACTCCTCAGTAATTCCTGCACTTTTGCCATGACTTCCTATTGCAAAGTTGCCTTCCTGCTTTTTCATCCATCATTATAGACTATTGCATTTCTAATCTCTTCCTTGCATATTCAGCTTTCTCATAGTAATGTGTTGCCACCTTGCTGTCATAACTAGATGTTAGTTCATTGGAGCCTAAGAAAGTGGAACATTAATGACAGTGAGTTATTACAGACTTTATTAGAATATCACGGACAAAGTAGGGAATAGCAAATAAGGTTCTGGTGTTGTGATCCTGTATACTTTCAGGTTATCCAAATGGAGTCGCTTTCTTTGGACGACATTGGTCGAGAGAGTCCAGATGATGACCGCCCTGCCGAAAGATGGGCTCCCGTTGGATCAAGTGAAATAGATGACGCCTGGGATGACCCTGAGACATGGTAATCTGCCATTAAATGTTAAATGAAAGGAAAATTTACGTGTGGACATTGTATAATTGGAGATGTGCAAGAGTATCAGTCACTTTTTCGCTGACTCCATATTATAACTGTGGCAATGCAACCTCTTACGCGTAATTCGGAGGTCGTGGGTTCGGATCCCACCGGCGGCATGTGGTTGTTTTTTCTTCTACTTTTCTAATCAATTAAGCGATAACATATTCAGTAATATTCTAAATTGATCAACACCACAAAATAAAAAATAAATAACACCACAAAATAAAAAATCCCCTGTGCCCCTTGGTTTCTGTGGCTGTTGGCTTCTGTCATATTTATAACGAGCCCCTCATTCCCCTTCCCTTGTTTGCTTAATTGCTTAGCGAGGGCCTCGGTTCTGGCAGCCTTGATGCCTTAGGAAGCATAAGAGGGTTCTCATGCAGCTTCCACCCTCTCCGTTCGATGACGTTCTACATCACACCTGCGGTAACTCGGGACGTTCTACGTCCGCCGCTTATGAACGTGCGTGGCGCTGATGAACACTCTCAAGGTTAGGTTACTTGTAAACATAAATACCCCCGAAAGCAGAAGGTTTGACAGCCGTCGCCGTAGCTCAGAGGTAGAGCACCGGACGCGTAATTCGGAGGTCGTGGGTTCGGATCCCACCGGCAGCATGTGGCTGTTTCTTCTTCTGCTTTTCTAATCAATTAGCTTTAAGCGATAACATATTCAGTAATATTCTAAATTGATCAACACCACAAAATAAATAGATTAATTTAAAAAAAAAAATCCCCTGTGCCCCTTGGTTTCTGTGGCTGTTGGCTTCTGTCACTCTTCCTTCTACTGTTATATGAACAGCCATGCAGAGGTAGGATGTCAGAAGGTGTTCTATGTGCTTGTTAGCTCAAGCTTCATGATGTTCAGAGATTTTGTGAGGTTTGTGCTGACTGATGAAACAAAGTTAGAGTCACATGGGAAGTGACAGGATAATTTGAAGAAAAACACTTGTCGCGTGGGAAGTGTCAAGATGATTTCAAGAAAAACACTTGTCGATAAGAATTTTTAGCAGCCATTGATTTAATGATAAGAGTGCAACTCAGTATGACAGGGCATATGCTTTTAGTCGACACTTTGCAGGTAAAGATCCTGAGAAATTGTCGGCTACTGTTGCCACAAATGAAGTGGATTCAGCATTATTCCTGCATTTTAATAGCTAGTTATGTTTTATTGTGCACTAACAGTAGAGTGTATCATGTGCCAACATATAAATAATCAACATGCCATCATCACAGTATTATCGCACTAGTATAAGAGAACTTCTTGCTGGGCTAGTTGGTAATTCATTGTAAAAGTAAAGGCGCCAAAAAACCACACACACACACAAGACAAGAGAACGGGACAGAGCGCCACTCACAACTAGTTTATTTTTCACACCTAGTTGTGAAACTAGTTGTGAGTGGCGCTCTGTCCTGTTCTCTTGTCTTGTGTGTGTGTGTGGTTTTTTGGCGCCTTTACTTTTACAATATCGCACCAGTAGTATACCCCTGTATAATTGTGTATTTTCAGTACCCTTTTAGTTGGCCAACAGTTGAATTGAATGACAGTTTAGTGGTGTTATGCAATGAAGCCAACTGCTCTTGCTTTTGAGTTTATTTATTTTATTTATTTATTTTAATTATATTCTGTTGGCCTCATCAGAGGCTTTTAAAGGAAAGGGTGAAACTAACATGCAAAAAATACAGGAATACAGTTGAATAGGTGAACTGACAAGATGGCAGTTAAAGGACTAGCTGTATTGGCTGAATCAGTAATTGTTGCTGTCATATGTGCTCCAGTTGCGTGAAAAATTGCTGTACTGGCTAGTATTATTTCCGCTTATCAAATTTAACTAATCGAGTGCATATGAACTTGCCAACTTGTGAAGCGACGTTAGAAAATTTGTGGTTAAGCACTGAAGCTAAGCTTGCCTCTCTTGCATAGTCTTAACTGTGAACAGTGTTCTACAGTTGTATGCACATAGAGCAAAGCTTGCACAGAAATTGCATTTCAATAAACTCAAGTATAGAGTGAACATTTAAAATTATAAATGCCAAAATTCAAGCACATTTTTATCCATAAATTGGCCGCATGTGTGTTATTATGTTATTCAAAGGTTGGACTGAGTACTGTGCAAGTGCATACTGTGGAGCATACTCAGCATACTGTGCAGCTTACTGTGCAGCATACTGGGTAAGTGCAAGTGTCTGCTATTCAACTGAGCGGTAGCTGGAAAGCTAAGGTGCCTTTCAAGTGAATGACAGCTGAAACTGCTGTTGTAACAAGGGTATTCAGTTTTTCCGATAGCCTTTATTATTACGATTCCATTTTAATTTTGTGCCACGGCCCCTGCTGTAAATATTGTTGAAAGAAATAAGCCCAGGAGTATCAAAGATAAAGTTTATTATTTAGCTGCAGCTATAGCACAAATGCAGAGTGCTCACTTCAGAGGCTGTAGCTTCTAGCTTTGTTTCCAGTCAGTTGAATTGCACTCTTTCCTTTTTTGCACAAGCTACACGGCTCTTTAAAGTGCAACTACTTTAAAAAGCTGGCGAGCCCGTAAATGCCAATACAGTAAAATGAATCATTACAATTCCCCTTTTTGGTTTCACATTTGATGAAGCTGCAGGTGCAGCCTGAATAAATTTGTCCTGCCAGCTGTGCGCCTTTTGTGATGCAAATCTCCGTTGAATGGCCTCCAGTTGCGAGGGAGCGAGTAGTTACAATCGGGTCTGGGATGAGTGTGGTGCACGACGGTCGACTTGTGGCTAGCGTGTGACGAATTGTCTACCCTGCAGCAGCCTGTCAGAATTCGAGCGCCTGCGACACCTGGAAGAAGAGCAGGAGCAGCTCAACACCTCACTGGTTGCACTCACGACGCACTTTGCTCAAGTCCAGTTTCGACTCAGGCAGATTGTGAATGCCTCTCAGGAGGAGAAGGAGGTAAGGTGTCTTTGGTCGTTTTAACCTGTGCTTACTCCATGGAAAGGGGGATGACACTGAAGCAACATGGGCTTGGGGACATGCACGAGTTAGTGTTATCCTGGCTCAGAATTGAGAACAGGGAACGGACATGGGCAAGGCACGTAATGTGGGGAACAGATGGAGGTGGACTCCGAGGGAAGGACAACGTAACATAACAATAGGGAGTCAGGTCGGGAGGTTAGATTAAGAAATTTGAGTTATAGGGCGGCTGCAGCTGGGTGTAGGACAGGATGAATTAGAGATTGCGTAGAGAGGCTTTCGTTCTGCTGTGGACCTAACTAGAGAAAGACAGTGATGGGCACCCTTTGACGCGGTAATATTTTCTCTGGCACTCCGATTTGCCTTGTGTGGTTGGAAACAGATGGCAAAGCATATGAGGAATGTTTTCGTTATTTTTATGTTATGAGGCAACAGAAATGTAAATTATGCAAATGTGGCGTGCCCTGGCCCCAGGAAGCTGGCGTAACAGGAAAGCTGGCAATGCTGTGACCTCTGAGCAATGTTCTTGGCTGCACCCCTGTGAATACCTTGGTACAGGGCAGGGAAACAAATATACAGTCACATATCATGACGTGAATAAATAAACCTTTCTTTTCCTTGAAGCCTGTGATGAAATATGGTTTGTAATGGGATGCTATGTGTGCTGTGGATTATTATTTATTTTTTTTTTTTTTGCCATCCACTATGTACTCTGTGTCACAAAAAGTAAAGGCTGTGAGCCCGCTTTTATCAACGCACAAGTGGCCTTTACCGTTTTTGCCTCTTAATTGGCAACACTGTCATGTCATGTGTCCATTTTCAAGGGTGCCATTGTCAAGAGCACAACCTTCCAATATGAACCATGTTTGCGCTCTACTTCAACGAAATGCACTGCTAGTTTGCATTGTGCAGGCCTTGTGAGTTGAGAGCTACTTCTGGGTGTGCGACTTTAGCTTTTCATCATGTGTAACCGAACAGCTGTGCTAGTTGAAAAAAAGGAGCAATTAGGAGTTCGAAAAACACAAATTGAACCATTTGGAAGCCCAGCTTGGTCAAATTGTGTTTTGGAAGGTTTAATTGTATTTTTTTATGCTTACTTTAGCAACTTGTGCTCTAGATGCAGCTGTGGACTTTGGCTTATGTCACAAGTGAGCCGTGTGATGTGTAAGGCCCGCTTTACATAGTGCAGTAACGATTGCTTTTGGTCTGTCTAGGTTGATGTTTAAATCGCAGTTTTCAAACCTCGAAAAGCAAATTCGACCCCTGAGTGTTTTTAACAGGTCTATTCCTTACCAGAATTCTTTGTTACACTTTGTTCGAAAGATAAAGGTTGCTAGATGGTGCAAGCTTCTGAGAGGCCAGCTTGGCAAATTTTTTAATTCAGCCATTGTGAATTTCAGTGTGCATTGCAAATTGATAGTGAAAAGGAAGGCCATTGAGTACCCTCACACCTTTGTCATTGTTCAAAGACTGTGAAAGACGTATACACCTTTCCAACCGGACCACCACCATATTTCTCTCTCAATTGTTTTTTGCAAGTGGCACAACTAATCCACCACACCTGCGACAGGTGTACACAGCGGCTTGATGAACAATAACTGATGCCTAGCGAGCGCTTGGTAGCATCCGGTGAATAGTATGACGGTGCTCCAGCTCGAAAGGCGTGCACTGGGAGTTCCAGGGAAGCCTACCATTAATTTTTAAAAATTGCGTTTTGAGATAGAAAGGTGACTTTTGCAGCATAGTAATGCCAGTGTTGGCAGGCATCAAAAAACAGAGGATTCATGTTAACTAGTAAGTTGTTCACAAATTTTTAAGTACTAGCTTCATAGCTATTACTGTTAGGTGCCTGATTTCAATTGCAGGTTTGTAGCTGGCTGTTAGAATTTCAAAAATGGGATTACCCTTGATGCTGTGGCTCAAAAAATTTTGTTTTTTTGGCGTGCACTGCTAAGCCAACTGATCATGTCAGTCTGTGGCGCACGTGACAGGTGACCTTCTGTCTCCCTTCTGTCACACGCACTCTCTGTGTCGGCAGAACGTTTCATTGCTCTTTTGTGTAGTGCAAGCATGAAGTCCCTGAAATATTATGTAACCCACTCCCCTGTACACTGTTCTATGCCTTGAGGACATGAATAAATTAAATTAAATGGAACCGTTGGTTTCAGGAACTCTTGAAAGAACTGGAAGAGTTTGCTTTCCGTGGAATCCCAGACCTGCGGGCTTGTCAGACTGGAGTTGGCATCTTGCTCTCAGAGGTGCGTCTCAGCCCTTTGTGGCTCTCTTATGGATGTTGTGCGGATGTGACAGCTGCGTGTGGTGTTGTTGCTGTTCCAGACAGAACAGGAGCAAGAGGAAAAATTGGAGCAGCAGCGGCAGAAGCAGAAGGAACTCATCCAGCAGCTGAAAGAGCAGCTTGAGGATCTGGAGAAGTATGCTTTCGAGGTACGTTGGCTGTTAAAGGTGCACTGAACAGGATTCTGAACATGTCTTTTTGCCGCGGGAACTCGATCCACACGTTCCTAGCATTCTTAGAAACAGTGACTTATTGCCCTGTGTGGCCGATTTCTCCAATTAAAACGAATTAACGTCAGTCTCCCGCCTTTATTTTTTAATTCTGCCTCGTACGGTGGGCGGAGCCGACCAACGCGTGGAGCGCCTTTCACCCAGTCCCGTGGAGGCTTTGGTTTCGCTTTATTTTGTTTTTAGGTTTCCATGAATAAATAGTTTCATTCACAGATAATATAGCCGCAAAATAAGCCCGAAGAAATAAAAATATGCACGGACTATTTGCTACTACGGACTACTACGTATTACTCCGCCGATGGCACAGCGGCATGCTGCCACGGGACTGGGTGAAAGGCGCTCCATGCGTTGGTCGACTCCGCCCACCGTACAAGGCAGAATTAAAAAAAAAAAGGCGGGAGCCGGACGTTAATTCGATTTAATTAGGGAAATCGGCCACACAGGGCAGTAAATCGCAGTTTCTAAGAAAGCTCGGTACGTGTAGATCGAGTTCCCGCGGCAAAAAGACAAGTTCAGATTTCTCTTCAGTGCACCTTTAAGGACAGTTTACAGTTAAATGTGTGCTTTATAGCACTACAGATATGGGTGTGTAGTTTGACCTGCTTTGTAGGTATCGCTTCTGAGAAGTTTCTTCCTCGATTTAGTATGTGTGCATGTTGTTATTCTGCGTGTATTACTTGCACTATTTCGGTTGTTATCTCTTTATTTGTTCCTGCAAAGAAAAATTATGCACATGTGTGTAGCTATATAGGCCTGTGTTTCTTTATTTTTCCTGCTAATACTTAGTTGCAACCACATTTCCAAGAGATAAGGGGTGTGCTCCTCTTTGAAGCCACTCATAGGCTGTGTAAGCGCATTCCTTGTGAGTGGTT
This sequence comes from Amblyomma mixtum, assembly GCF_055824585.1. Classification (NCBI taxonomy): domain Eukaryota; kingdom Metazoa; phylum Arthropoda; class Arachnida; order Ixodida; family Ixodidae; genus Amblyomma; species Amblyomma mixtum. Next base: position 30,499,489 of record NC_143012.1, on the reverse strand, counting down.
TCTTTGCTGAAAATTATCAGCCTACATTCATGCATGCAAGCTTATCTTGATGGCGCCATTGTTCTTTTAGCTAAAGTGTTGCAAATTGTTTACTGTTTGCATAAAAAAAATTCTGATTGTGGAAAGCTGGCATATGTAGCAGTTGTTTGCTGGCATTCTATGGCCACAGCATATTGCTAGTGTTGTGTTGTCTTTCTCATATGAATTTGTTTGTATAAAGCCTTCGGCCTTATTTTTATAGCCTGTCTGATTAGACCCGGGAAATGCAAACGGTAGAAGTGGTAGAGTGGTGCAGATAACTGGCACTGAACAAAGCTAGCTACAATCTGCCTTCAGAATATACAGTGGCAATGCACTCTGCATTTGGAATCCTTTGCGAGTCAGCTACCAGCTTTCTTTTGGGTAAAGACATTGACAAAGTAATTGAAATTACGTATGGATAATTAAATCCTAATAGTATATTTTGCTTTGGTATACATTGATGACTGATTGCTTTTGTGGAGTGACAGAAATGTCTTATGGATAATTAAATGCTAATGGTCTTACACTTTAGTATACATTGATGACAGATTGCTTTCGCGGAGTGCCATCCTTTTTTTGGGGGGTTGGGGGAGGGGGGGGGGGGGTATTTATTTATTATGCCACTGAATGGAGTACAAATTCAGAAAAGCTGCATTTCTGCAACAGCTTCGCAAAACTATGAACCATTCGTAGGTTGCAGACCTCAGTGTCGAACAAAGGTGTGCGCAGGTTCTTACGTTTTGTTGTTTCAGTGCCTGTATGCCTGCTTTTGAATACTGGTTTCTTTTGTTGTCTACAGACAGGTGATGCAGGCATGCCATCTAGCATGCTTTTGGAACGCCAGTCGGTCATCATCGAGCATCTCAAGGAGAAGCTTCCACTGAACCTTGATGAACTGGATCTCCTTGACCCCGATGACCTCCGCAGGAAGATTGATCAAGCCGTGCGGGAGGTTCGGTCTCCGAGCTGTTTCTTTGCTTGTTCTTTTTTTGTTTCCCTTGCGCTGCATGCTGAAATGTCCGATGAGCTTCCCTTTCTTTCTCATCATCTATACACATTGATCAGCCCTGAGCTTACGCAATGAGCTGTTCTCTTTAAAGCACTCTTTGTAGCTTTGCCGTAGCTGACTTTTGCTTTCTTTTGTTTGGTGTCGTGTTATTAATGTTCGTAACATTTTCAGAGGCATAAACTGTAAAAACACTATTCTTTCATTCGTTTTTGGCATGCTTAGTCAAGTCTGCCTTTGTTTGTGGTCCTGAGGGATGCCATGGTGTTTAGATTTTTTGTGTGCAAGAACATAGCCATATGGCAGTCATGTTGCGGCAACCAGAGGATAACTTTCCAGGAAACATGGGTTAAGGGGAAATAAATGTAGCAGTTCGTTTTGCGGAAAGAAACAATTCTGTGCTATGTTTCTCAGATTTTCATTTGTGCAAAGGTTTGTTATCTATCATTACATTACAAAGCCAAAGAGTAATCAAACATTTGTGGAGCATTGGGGTGGTTTGTGCTTGTTTGGGAAGAAAAGGAAAAATGATTGGCAAATACGAATCTGCGTTGGTTAGATTCAAGAGAGTGACAGATGTCACGTGGTGGGTCTTGCATCTTATAGCAAGCAATTTTCTGTTCTTTTGCTGTTTTCTTAAATCTGCTATCACATAGTTAGTCCTCTACCTAGCAGTGCATCTGATTTCTGTGCACTCTGACAGGTGTGAAATTCTAGCCACATGTTAGTCATCGCGAGTTGTAAAGCTAAGCGTTTGCTCGTATTTTCCACCTCATGAATTAGTTCTGCTCCTTACCTGTGCTTGTTAGCCAGGCATGGGTCTCCGTAGCGTATGGTTTTTGTATGATGACAGCATTGCATTCAGCATTTTTTGCTTGCACGTGCGTGCATGTATGCAGATTTGTTGACCAGGGCCATTTCTATCTTCACTCACCACAGCAACTCTCATCCCCAAAAAATTCTGCATACATGAAGTTTTCGGCGCCACGAATCATGTACCGCATTGTCATTCCGATGCTTTGCAACTGGCTCAGATGGTGAACCCTGTCAAAATGAAGGAGCAGCTGGTCTCGCAGCTCAAGACCCAGATCACTGACCTTGAAAGATTCATTCAGTTCATTCAAGGTAGTGCCACTAACCCTACTAACCTACCTACTTCCTCTCTCTGTGCTCCTCTTATCTGTCTCGCCTACTAACTGTACTAACTTTACAACGTTGTGTAGCGATGGCCTTGATATCGGAGCTGTACCGCGCTTTTCAGGAGAAGGATCAGATGGCAAGCCGAGGTGCACGTGCAACTGCCCAGTTCATGGCAAAGTGAGTGGACATCTTGTGTTGATGACGGGTGTGGTTTCTTGTTATTTGATGCATTACAAGGTTGTTGGTAGCTATTCTTTGGTGCAAAACATTCTTCCAGGTCTCTGTTAGTGTGCATCGGGCTGAAATTTCTCATGGTTGCCGTAGCTGTGGATAAGCAAGGTTGTGCAAACACTATATCTTATGTATTCACTATTGCCTTCTCTCCTTGTTTTCTGGCTGTTATCGTTAGCCACTGAAAGAGTAATTCTTGCTAGTCGAGGTTCATCTCCTATTTGACTCCTTGAATGTGCGTGTGCCCCATGCAATGACTCTTAAAGTGTAGAGGTTGCCCAAGCAGTATGCCCTCTGCGTGTTGTGCCAGTTTCTCATGTTGCCCTTGCGTTTGTTTGCTCTCGTCTGAAATGCAGCCGGATATGATTCACTCTGAGACGTCCTCCGAGTGTTTTGCTTCCACGAGGAAGTACAAGGATCAGCTGCGTCGAGCACACAAGGAGAGCCAGGTAGGCCTACCTGTGGTTGCTTGGCCAGTCTTGCGCCTTCATCACTTAGCATCGCCTGCAAATGAATTTTGACGCAATGTGAAATCAGGCAGCTGCAATAATTCTATTTATTCGCTGAAATGCACATGCAGTGGCTAAACTGACTACTGCGAATGATGACATGAAAAAAACTTAAAGAGGATATATATGTTCTCATTCAGCACGCATAAAAGGGATATTGATGGCTGGTTAGCTTGTGGCGTTACAAGCAACAGGGTTGCCCATACAAATAGACCGATTTGCGATCATGAAATCGGAAACTTTAAGATCTATTTGCTCTGAAACAATATGCCGTATGGCTAAAAGGTTTTGCATAAAAGATTAGGACGCTGAGCAAAACTTACTGTAGAAGTTCAGGTGAAATATGTCAACCCTGAAGAACACCTGGAGTTGCCCTCTAAGTTTAGCAGTGTCTGGGGTTAGTTGCTGACTTGATACAAAAAATGTGAATCTTGCTTCACAGATGACCAAACTGAATCAAAATTGGATGGATTTGAAGTCCTGGCACTAAATGCACTTGCACGTTGCACTACAAAACTTAGAAGGTGTACCGTGCTCCCAAGTTCTGATAATGCTGTTGCTATTGCCATCCTGATGTTTTGAAGCAGTGTACTTTGTTTATTGCCACAGTTGCATATTGATGTTCGTTTTTTTTTCTCCTTGTAGTGCAAGTTGTCTCGCTTACATTCGCTAAGTGTGACTTTATTCTTTGCAAATGACCGGTTCACACCCAGCAAATATTATCTTTCGGTCTTGTCTAGCTGATGCAAGCACATTTCAATTCCGAGCCATGTAATGATTGCGGCTGACAGGTTCTAGCAATCTGACTGTCACAAAGTGCGCGCATGCTTTATTTTTCTTCTTTCTTCTCCGACCAAAGTGGCCACGGCTGGCCACGGCGCCGGTAGTATGCGGGCATGTCGCGACGCAGCGGCGATGACTTTGCCTCCCCCCGCGTGGGCATTGACCCCTCGCGACGCTGGGGGGGTCAAGACTACGCCGCCCCCCTCCTCAGGATTATCGCCGGGAAGAGAGTGCTTTCACGAGGGGGGGGACGGGAAGCGGCCGGTGAAGGCCCTAGCACCCGTCCCAACCTTGAGAAGTTAACATCCCTCCTCGTTAGGACCATACCTTTCCTTCGCGTCCCCTTCAGTTTCTTCATGCTTCTTCTCCCCCCTTCTCAACATCTGTATATCATTGGTGCACGGGGCCGAGAGGATTCGTTTGCTTTTATTTGTTTTTTTTTTGTGGTTTGTCACTTGAACACGGTGGCGGGAAAATCACGACCGAGTTAGTTGGTTTAGAGATTTCGGTGCGTGCCGACGTGTGTAGGGTCAGCCAGGGCAGTGGTCGGCAAGCGAGCCTAGGCGGTGTCTGACGCGTAGAGCGCGGCGACGGCGGCCCCGAAAGACGCGTGGAAGACGCGTAACCCGGGGCCCAAGTTCGCCCGTATCCGCACCCCCCCATCAGCACCGCGCGCTTCCGCAGCCCGACGCTCCCTGCGACCGGACCTTGCCCCTACGCAGCTAAGTCACCGATTCTCACCACTCGCTCTGCTCTTTTTCTTTGTTCTGTCGCTGTTCTCGTCCTATTCTTTTGTATATTGCTTTAATCGTGTAACCTTGTTGTATAGTTCTCGCCCTGTTGTTTTCCTTCTTATTGTTAATAGTTGTTTGTGTGCTTCTGATTTTGTGCTTGTTGTTCGCGTCGCGCTTGTGTATTTTCGCAATATTGCTTGGTTTATTTTGTAGCCGTTTGTTCTTGTTCTTACCCAAGTAAAAGGGTTGCTAAAGAAACTTGCCTATACGCCTCATGCCTCCGGTCAACGGCTAATCAGGCGTGGCCCCTATCGCCGGTCAGCAGTCTAACCTCATCTTCCGCACGCGGGGTGGAGAAGTTTGTCGCTTCACCCCCTCCTAACTTACGGAGAGTGCAGTGGTGGGCAGGTTGGCCGGATTAATTATAACTTCGGCGCCAACCAAACATCTAGCCGCCCACCATATCGTGACACTGACCCATACAACAGTGTTATGTGCTTGTCAGTGTTGCTGCCTCTGACTTTACGTGTTTCTTTCGTGGGCGCAGCTTGCAGCGTAACCAGCTAGTTTTAAGTTTTGAATCGGCTTCCCTGCATGACACTGTTCTGTGTTGTCACACTTTGGCCCTTGATTTTTGGTGGTGTTGCGGTAAATTGGTAAATTGGTTTTTGAGGAAAGGAAATGGAGAAGTATCTGTCTCACTTATCTCAAGGGGGGGGGGGGGGGGCACCTGAACTGCGCTGTAAGGAAAGGGAGGAAGGTGGGAGTGAAAGAAGAAGTCAGTGCAGTTTGATCTTTCTACTCTGTTGCTCCTGCTCTTGCTTTGCTTTTAGTGGCGGCAAAGTAAACATCTTGGCTGTCTTTTCCCAATTTCTCTATTTGAACTCAAGACTCCACCACCTCTGGGCCTCTATCTTGGTAGCCACAGCAGAGTGAGAGAAGGTGTCGCTGACTGCGTTCAGCCCATGACTAGCGTGATGCTGATGAACGGTGTCTAGGGCACCAAAGTCGCTCGTGACAATGATGATGGGGTGTCCGTCATGGAATGTGCTGCACACTGTCCCTCCTGTGCTGTTTTCCCACCAGGAGGCCCAGCACAAGATCTTGCGGCGCATGCTAGCGCTGCTGCACATGTTCGCCCTGACCCAGTTCGGCTGTGGGCGACGGGGCTTCCAGAGGAACCTGATGAAGCGTACGCCCAAGGGGAACCACTGGGGGTGAGTCTCAGGGTGACGCAGTAGGCCTAGTGGGGAAGATACAGGTGCAGACTTGTTTACACTGGAAGGCAGCCCTGTATATTGGTTCGGAAGTATATTCGCTTCATTGCTAGTTAGATTTTGTTAAGTAGCCCATTATTGCTTATCTCAGTATACTAGGCAGAAGTGTTCGTTTTGCCTGTTTTTCAAAACTGCATAACCTTTTTGATGCCTGTGTCTAGTGGCCTTCAGGTTTAGTCCTGGAGCATTAATGTACCAACAGCTGCCTGCATGTGCATATAAAGATCTGGGGCAGAGCAGCTTAACCAAGGGCAGTTATTGTACATGTGCTACAAATAAAGATGGAGCAGTACATGTTGCGGCCAAATAACTTATTTCAATGACATGTGTCATATCCTGAGGCACAGACTGCGCATCCATACCAGAGGGCAGCCTTGTGTCCTGGTGAACAGTAGGATGAGACGAGGCGCATTGCAACGACTGCCCCAACATACTTCACTTGCTGCTTGAAAAGGGAAAAGGGGTGATGTTGGTGTAAATGCCAGTGCCTCCTAGGAGAGTGTTTTGAAGGAAACTAGCGTGTCACACCAGTAGGCTGCCAATTTTGTGGAACAGATAGGTAGCTAAATCCTTTCTCGCGATGATCATGTTTTTGTTTAGTTGGGGCTAAATGTTTTAGCTGAATGTGCGTGCCTGCCTCTTTTGAAATAACTGAAAATGTAATTCTAAACAGTTGTGAAGAAGCCACATTACATGTTTGTGATCCTCATCGTGGCTGCATTTGTAATTGTGGCTTCTCGAGGTAGAGAGGTTTACGGTGTAACCAAAATGCATGCCAGCAGCAGGTGAAAACCAAGGGAGAGTCAGTATACGCCATTTATGGCAGTATGCTTGCATTGGCAGCTGATCAAATGGCTGTAACTGAACTACTACTGAAAGTATTGATGGCTGGTTTTTTCTGCATTCGCAGGGATCTGAGGGCACGTCTTGAGCTGGCCATTAACCAGGTGCTGGAGTTGGTGACCAAGCAGGAGGCGCAGTGTGTGGACAGCGACTACACCAGCGACTCTGAAGATGTAAGGGCCTTTCTAGGGACTATTTTATGGCTGTATTTCATCTGTCATCAGCGTACAGCAATGCGTAAAGCTGTGAACTGTTCAGCATACAGCAATGCGTAAAGCTGTTGACTATTCAACATACAGCAATGCGTAAAGCTGTTGACTGTTCAGCATACAGCAATGCGTAAAGCTGTTGACTGTTCAGCATACAGCAATGCGTAAAGCTGTTGACTGTTTGCCTTTCATATTCAGCTGGCCATGAGCTACTCCTGTGTCACACCAGGAGAAATGTTGTACAGATCGTCACTGCCTGGCATGCGTTATTACTCGGATTAAATTGTAAATTTTGAGGCGTATCTTCAGAACATAAGCGTGCCGTGAGAATTCTGCCAAATGAAGTAGTCTTGGAATGTGGCCGCCTCTGTGTTTTAAATATAAACATGCACACTAATGGGAGTGTCCTAAAGTTTATCGATTAATTTTAGTTACTTTGAAAATAGAAATTAACAATTGTCCTCACACTTTGTGTCTACCCAGCTGCACAGTCTGCATTCAGAAACAGCTACCGTGTCGTTTCATAATTTATATTGTATCTGTAGGAATGTATTGGCTGCCAGCCTTGAGATAGGTGGATGACGCATAGTGCTTGAAATGTTCATGTTCAGTGAACATAGTCGTGTCCAGTATAGAGACATATGCGAGCAGGAACAATTGTTTGCATTTCTTGTGGTATTAAGACTGCATCTTGCTCCATGCAGTTAGCTGCTGCTGTTAAATAAAGTTCCATGTGGCGAGAGCAAAAGGTGAGGGAAAGTGAGGGTTATGTGTTATACTGCTGTTTTCCACAGGCACCGGCTGTGCTGTGTAACGAGAAGCTGACGAGTGCTGTACGAAAAGATCTGGCCACGGCCCTGCGTGACTTGATCCAGCATGGCTTGATGGAGGTAGGTGGATGTTAGTTGCTGAGCTGTCATACTTTCTAGCAGCTCAAAGCATGAACAGGCACTTGGCTAGCGATCACTGTTTTTGCACCCGTGAAAATGCCTTTGTTCAACAACTCTCTTCGTACGCGTGGGACTTCACTCCCATGCATTGGTGTCAGTCACATGTTGTAGCTTAAAACTCATGTGTTCATTTGTGTGCGAACACCTTATTTACTCGCAAAATTGATGCACTTCCATAATGAACGCATCCACTATTTTAGTTGTCAAAGCATAAATTTTTCTAACATGTTACCCTACATAATAAATACATTTCTCAACTTTTTATAGTCTTGGGCAGTAAAAAAAAAAACGCATTCATTAGCAAGTAAGCCTGGTAGTAGTGTTTGGTAATAGTATTATCTAGCCCAGGAAGACCTGAGGTTACATACATTTTAGATGTGCCGTAGGCAAAAGGTAGCCTCTCACTCCCCTGACTCGAGGCGAACACAACAAACGAGCACTACATCGTTCTGAGCATGTTCATCTGTTACAGTCTAAAGCAAGCTAATCGTTCTGAGCATGTTCATCTGTTACAGTCTAAAGCGAGCTAATTATTAATTGCCTTTATTGAAGCAAGATGAAAACTGTGCGTTTTGGCTGTCATGATGCTGTCCTGCCTCTCTAAGCTGCTGGCACCTGTCTTCTATAGTGCACCTCAAACAAGTACGAGAAAAAGGGATTTCAGACACAATTCTTTCCTCGTGACCCATTCCCATGTCCTTGTTTTTGGTGCACTAGGTATCTGAAAGGAGCATCAGCAAGGTCAAACCTATGCCTTGTTAATTTCTACTTATTTACTTACTGTACAAAAAGAGACAAGTGTTTCCTTCCTTGGCAGTCAGTGCCTTGTATTACCTGCCTCTGTCCTGTGTCCGCTTCATTTTTGAGTGCATGAGCTTAATTGCCAGTAACTTTTACCATAGCTGTAGTAAAGGTTTCTGTTTGTCTGGTATGGAAATTTGTTTGAGCCTGTTGCTAGCTGTCTTGCCCACGGATCTACAGTATTTCCGATTCACCCAGATTGGCCAGAGCAGCAGCCTGGTGCCCCTGGGTTGCTTCGCATTGCGGTCGGCTAGCGCGCCCTCGCTTCTGCACGCGTGGGACCTCGTCCTCAAGTACTACGAGATAAAGGCAAGCACCTCTCTTCTGTGCCGAGCTGACACAATGTGATGCTGATGTAGTGTAATGTAATTTGCTGATGTAATGTGTGCGTTATGCCCCGCCGCCCCTCCCTCCTTTTCCCTTATTTTTTAACATCAGAACGGGGCCCAGTACAACGCCTCTCCAGCGCGCAAGTTGTCGGAGAGCTTCAATTTGGATATTGTTGCATCTACAATGGACACGCCCAAACACGTGAGCTGCTGGTTGCTTGCGCTGGGGGACCTTTCTTGGTGCAGCTAGTAGACTCTGAAAATGCATGCACGTGTTGACCACTGCTCCTACATGTTAAGATCATGCTGTCTTGGTAGCTTATTCACTAACAATGCAAATATGACATTGTTAAGAGTAAGTTAAGACTGGTTGCGGTATGCACAGGTGGTGTTCGTAATGTTTCCAAATCCATCTGATTGTGGACGGCAAGACTAGTCTGCTGGTAAGACACGGTTGTCAGTTGGCAGGCAGATTGGCTCAAGCTAACAGGCCAGTTTTGGTTGGTGTGGTAAAGTGCCAACGGTAATGCGCATCATGTTGCATATGGAGCAGTGAAGAAACATTGTCTTGTCAACTTTTCTTTCACAGTTGTAATACTGAAAGGTTCGAGATGCTAGTTCCACAGATGTGCAGTAATGATGCCATGAGTCACGCTTGCACTTGCTTTTCGCAGATGATTGAGGTTTTTGCCCGAAAAAGACCAGTGCAGGTTGGCCTACACCTGCTTTATAAAAGAAAACTGAAAAATTGCTTGTCAGTGCTTACTTAACTAAATGTATTTTATTGCATGGGTTTTTCAATTGGACATTATGTGCAGCAGCTGTAGCAGGTGTGAGCATATCCCATGCATTTGACCATCGGTTGCTGAAGCCAGCTATGTTTGTGAGAATGGGTTGTGCATGCTTGTTTCATTGTGCAATGCTTATTTCATTGTGCAATGCTCAGGCAAGCCTTGCTGAATGCATGTTGATTTTGTCGTACAATGTCCGCGCAGGCTTTACTGACTGCAGTGCACAACATCATATCGAGCCACACGCCATTGAAACGCAGCTACGATTCCCACTTCAAGGCGTTTGTGTGCGCTGCCCTCAAGTGAGTGGTGCTTTTTTGTACGGGGCACCCTTAACAGGGAGTAAATTAGTCGAAGTGGTGTTTGCAGGTTAACATCAAAACATAAACAAGCAGGTAATCACACTCATGTTGTTTACTTGGTGTCTGTCAAGTTCTCGTCCGTCAAGTTTTATAACGACGAAAGTTTAATTCGTGATTCTGGCCTTCATAAAACCTGTTACTTGTAACAGTGCTTCTAGAGAGTGTAGCATGTTGCTTTGTGCATTCAAAGTAAGTTATACATTACAGCATTGCTTTAATGAATGTGGAAGCTATTAGTTATGACGAATGAGAAGAATACTCTTTCAATACGGTCAAATGTGTGTTGCGTTGCATTTCAGTGAGAAAAGGCTGGTGCCTTGGCTAAAGTTACTGTTCAAGTGCAAGCCACTCGTCGAACGCTACTACGTTCATTGGAGCTATGTGCGGAAGACAGGTGAGTCTTGACAGGCATGGCTGTCTGGCATGGCCAAGCTAAAAAAAAGTGTAGATGCTTTCCCGTGTACTTTAATTCCCTTTTGTTATATGTCGTGTTATTTCCGAGGCAGGGTGCAGTAAAGTGCTTTGTAAATTTTTTATTGCCGTGCTTTACTTGTTTCCTTTACTTGAAGATGTTTTGTTGCAGCAGCAAAAGCTGTTTGCAGGTACTAAGCTTGGTTTACAACACGGCCAACGTTTACATAAAATAATGCTCTGTGGGTTTGGATTATTTTATTTACTGATCAGAATTGCGTAGGCTGTGTTAGTGGTTGTGTGATTTATCATTCGGTTTCTAGACTGTGTAGTGATCCAACAGGTGCTGGCAAGCATAGATTCTAGTTGTGGTGATTGCAGTGATGTATTATTGAATAACGTCTGAAACAAAGCTTCAGAGTTTTCGTATTGCTCTTCATTACGCAAAGGTTCTGAAATTCGGGAAGAAGTCATCACACTTTTTGAGTTTCTCATTATTTCATTACAGTACATATTTACCTCACATTACTAATGGAATGTTGTATTTGGCGAGTAAATGCGAGGTTACATAGATAGGGAACACTTATGTACTACTTTTGTGCTGTGGCATAACATTTAGGTGTTCCCTGAAACCAAATGGCCAGTAGTACTGTACTAGCTGCGCTAGAGTACTTCGGTACAATATGCATATTAGTCTTAGTACATAAGCCAGCTGAGGCAATTTTACATTTGGTTACTTTGCAAACCAGAGTTGATGCACCATAGAATTAGCCATACACAGTGCCTGTGATTCAATGACAGCACAATTTTAAGATGTGCTTCATATCAAGTCACCTTGAGCCAGTAGCTGTAATGAATTTTAACAGAATTGCACATGTTTGCAAAACCTGACCTATACTTCATATTTTCCTTCTTTCAAGGCTTTGACGACGCACTCCGGTCTCTTGACCGGCTAACTGACTATGATTTCGACCTTCCTGTTGACCTGGCTGTGCGCCAGCTGCAGAATATCAAGGACGCCTTTTGATGTGTCATCACCGTCATAGCGGGAGAGATGCCACTTGTCTCAATGAACTTGAGATGAACTCTATCTCAATGTGTTGTGCAGTAAGGGTTGGCTTGTTGAGCCAAGTTCCGGCTGAAAGGCCATTCATTGCAAGATATTCTTACTCTGAATGTGGCGTGCAAAACTATACGAATGTGTTCATGTAATGCCTTGAAGCTGCCAGGGATGCGAACTTAATTTGCGTAGGCTTCCAGTGAGAGGCATGATAACTCGAACGTGTAGTATCGGTAACCAGCAATTGCTTTAACCATTTGAGAAAGCAGTGCCGTCATGTTGAAGTTGTCCTAGCCAAACATATTGGCAAGATGCAACCTTTAATCCTGCACTGTTCTTTTTTATTTTGTGTCGATCAGCGAGGGAGCCTGGAAACGTGACTGACGAGTGTTAGGCATCATGGTATCGCTGGACGGTGGTTATTGTTAGACTGGGCTGTAGTTGAAAGCAAACAGTTATTGATGATTTTGATTCGCGGGAGCTTGGCTGCACGTTTGTTTTGTTACACATTGATGGAGTGAATTTTATGAGTTTTCAGGCATTTTTGAGGTTGCATATGGCAGCTTTTGGGATTGCAGCTGTGGAAATCAACATTCTTCCTTGTGGAAACATGTGCCATATCACGTGTAGCCTGTACTGCACATGTCTAGTCACTAAAGCATTTGTTCATGCTATCGAAACAAAGTATATATTCTGTGCTGTCTAGCACTGATGACCTCTTCTCAATGTGATTACTTGGCATGAAACAAGTTTTACCTTCCACACTCGGCTTAAACAGAATGTTGATCTTTTCACGTCCAGTAGTGTGGAGACAAGATGTTTCTGTCTTTCAAAACTGTGTGCCCTGTTTTAAGTAATCATATAAATATTGAAAACCTTTTTCCGATGGCTAGTTGTAATATCAACTTGACCTTTGCTTGGTTAGAATTGGCTACGTTGTGAAAGCGTCAGGAGTTATGACAAAAACTGAAGTAAAACCAAGTTATCTGATACATTTTGTGAAAGATCTGTGCTCTACATAATGGTTTTGATCCTTAATATTTTTTGGGGTCTTTATCAGCATTTCTTTTGCAGATTCATTGTGTTGACCAGTTATTCTGCCTATTTTGTCAAAGTTGCCGGCAAAGCATACCAGCTCTCATTTTTAAGCAAGGTGGTGTTGTGCTGCCTAGAAGACAATATGGGTTGTTGCTGGCACCTTTGAGGAACCTGTCATGTGTTGATCCTGATATTGTTTTATAGCAATAGCATGTCTACAATTGTAACGCGTTCTTCGCATCTGTTGCACGGAAAGTGACACCGTTTGACATTTTTAACCAGAAATATGTCCTGTGTCAATATCTAGACACGTCTCTCGAACTAATGTGTGGTGTGCAAGTCTGGAGTGTTCTTTAAACAGGCACTTGCCTGGAAACTACAATGCATGCCAAACGATAATTCCTCGAAGTAATTTTTGTGACCTTGAAAGCTTTATTGCTTGTTCAAGGACTGTCTGTGTAACGTGAAAACAGAGCTATGAATTCCATTTTTCAGCATTTGATGTTACAAAGCATTGCACGTTTTGACTGATGTTTCTCTTAAACTGTTTCATTTTCCTATCACTGCTGTGTACATACTTGATAATCATGATGGTTCACTCTTTGAAATCATCTCTTCTCCACCTACTTAAGGTTAGGGTCTTGACTCTGGTGTGCTGTCTGTAACAGTCTTCTTTGATTTTACATTAAGTTGTGAGCATTTTATTATGAGTGGTTACTTAATGACTGTATGGAGGAATCACTGTTACAGAGTATCTGCCAAGCTGTTGATAAGTAACATGACTGATAATTGGTGTGCACACACATGTGTTAAGGTGTAACCTCATAAAATAAACAGGGTTTGTTCGCAAAAGTTGTCTGCAGGCATGGTTACTTTTTCATTTTTGTGCTGGCTGGTAGTGGTAGGTGGGTGAGTGGGCAAGCGGATGGACGGACGGGCAGGCAGATGAATGGATGTATGTATGGAATAAACATCTCCTTTTAAATGGGGCAGTGGCATGCACCAGCATGCTCAGATTTATTTTATTTTCAAAGCCTTTTTTAATCTCAATTGCTATTATACGAGGGGGTACCCAAAAGAAACCGGACTTATTTTTGTTTGAACTTATTTGTTCACATTTTAAGCACAGACCTTCAATCTCCTTCAAAGTATTCCCCACTTGCAATGATACGCTGGTCGAATCTTTCATTTCATTTTTCAAAACATTGTTTAAATTCATCTTTTGTAATGCTTGACAGTGCCTCCGTCGTTTTTTTCTTCACCTCAGCAACATCAGCGAAACGCTTTCCATTCACTTATTTTTTCATTCTAGGTAACAGAGAAAGTAGCACGGGGCAAGGTCGGCAGAGTATGACGGTTGAGGAATAGGGGTCATGCCATTTTTGGTCCAAAACTGTCGTAGAGACAGGGCTGTGTGAGCAGGGGCATTGTCATGATGGAAAAACCAGACACCCGACCGCCACAAATCTGGCCGCTTCCACCGCACACTGTTGCCAATCTTTTCAAAACATCCAAGTAGAAAGCCTGGCAAACTGTCTGACCCTGCGGAAAGAATTCTCAATGGACGACTCCTCTCACGTTGAAAAACAAATCAGCATTGTTTTGAGGTTTGATTTCACCTGACGAGCTTTCTTAAGGCGAGATGAATTTGAAGTTTTCCACTGGCATGATTGTTGCTTTGATTCAGGATTCAATTCAGGAACACTTGAGTTGTCCCCATAGCATCATCCTTGTACGTCTTTCTTAATATTTCAAGAGTTTCCATTCAACTTTTTCCGAGCAAAAATAAGAATTTCACCGGCGCACGCTGTTCACGAAAATCAGCCATTGCAAAAACGACGTTCACACAAAACAGTCGTCACTCTAGAACTCTGCCTAAACTAGTCGGACCTCCTTCAACGACGGCACTCGGCTTACTGACTCTGGAATGTTCGTTCTATGCGCTCCTAGTGGCAAAACGCGGTTCCACAGAAGCTTTGCCGACCAAAAAATTTAGTCCGGTTTCTTTTGGGTACCCCCTCGTAGAATGAACTTTCTTTTAGGTACAACTTCCAATTGCTTTCAGTATGTATATACCAAGTCTGACCCCTAAAAACCTGTCCCCAGGTCCCTTTCCTGTTTTTCACCATCAGTGTTCATGTTGTTCTTTACTGACCTCTACCTTGGACACACTTGGGTTACAACAGTTACCCCTCAGTCCTCTGTGCCTCAGAAATGCCGATCTGGCCAGTATCGGGACTGATACTGCGAAGTTGCAGTGGAATAAGGTCAACTCTTCAGACCTGCCACACGCAAGCCGTGAATCATCCTTCTGACTATATACTTTCCTTTACCTGCGTGTTCTAAGTCACCTTGATTTAAAACATTAGGACGTTGCTTTTTGAACCACCATGAAGTGATTTCTTTCATATTTCACTTTTTCCTCTGCTATGTGCATTCTTAGTCTGCTTCTTTCCAGTCAAGTTTATCTCGTTGTTACTCTCTACTGTTTTGACTGTTTCTTTAACGCTCTTTCAGAGCTGATGCTAGCACCATGCTGTTTTAACGCTTCTAAGCTCTTCACGTAGTCTCATGGAATGGATATAAACTAGACTCCATTTAAAGGGACACTGAAGAGAACTTGTACACGGGACAGCGCTGTCCCGTGTACTCCTTGTTCTGGTGAAGTTGGCTTGTTTCGATAGTATACCAGCTCCTGACCATAAAAACACTACTTTTACTGAAAAGAAAGCTCTTTTAAGGTAGAAAAGAGCGATAACTAAAATACAGGTATCACTGTAACAGGCCAGTCTCTCAAGTACAAGCGTGATGATGAAATAGGAGAAACGATCTCTGAGGCTGACAAACGTACATGAAGGTTATGCGTTTGATTGATATTGAAGTATACAAGTTTTGTTTTCTTTTGAAACTGCTGGCACACTTTTATCACATGAGGAAGACAGAAAAAAAGACAACCTAAATGTTGGAAGCCAAAGAAAGCCTGTATGTGACGACGCAACAGGCGGCCAGCTGAGTTTCGGTTTATTTTGGGGTGCATTGTGACTATGTGCATCGCGCACACACGTGGTGTCGTTTCTGACACGCCTCAATTTACAAGGGCGGAGCAGCAGAGAACTTCCAGGTGCCTAAGTGCTCCTCGGACGAAGTTCATGCAACAGCACGCACCTGCGACAAGGAAAAAAAGCTTTGAACAGCTAATATTCCACGCACCTCCGCGTTAGCATACATGCCGCTCGGCGTGTTGGCTTTGTCAACGTACCAAGGCGCTGAGCTGCATAACCAGCCGTACGAGGACTGTTATAACACGGAATTTAAATATGCCAGCACATGCCAACCTCTAGACATCAGTCTTGACGGTGGCTCAGCGGCAACGGCGATGCTGCCGACTCCTCAGCGCTCGCAATTTCTTGCCAGACCCGCTGCCTCAGCCCTCAAAAGCATCGCACGCTGTGTGGAGTTGAGGTCGCTGAAGTGCACACAGCAGTTCTTTGCGAGAACTTCATTGTCAGAATAGGGAACAAGATCCATCGTAATGTTGGTGCAGACTTAAATGAAGCAACAACGGCTGATAGAGGCCCTCGTCCGGCCGGCCCACCTAACCGCCGCAATGAGGGCCCACCAAGCTAACCGCGATTTACACATTAAACATTCGGTCTCTCCAAAAACAGCCAAGGCCTCACAACATCACTGCCAGTGCCTACATTAAAACTTATTTTAGACCACACCTCCCTTAATTGAAAGCATTTATTTTGTTCACTTCTTTTGTAGTTAAATTCAAACTACCAAGCTTATTAGAATTGCTGAAAAGCATCGGGTGATTTCTGACCAAGCTTGTTTGGCGTTATTTTTAAATTTTATCTATGAATGTTCCAAAGCAAGTGAGTGCAATGGATGGGCAAGAAGACTGAGCAGACGCGGTCAATGACACAGCGTCTTGGTTTCGCACGTTTTGAAGAAACAAAGATTATCAGCAACGGTAATAAAATATAAGCACTCGCCTGTTCGTCTGGGTATACCTAGATGAACACAAACTACCCAAGCGGCGAAAGCACGTTTGGTACGCATTCACGAGCGAAAACATTGTGTCATGCAATTTCGGATGCAAACAGGCAAGCGGCTGGCAATGGCCGGTTCGGCGCTGAGGCGTGCCTTTATTTTACGCCGAGCAAGACGAATAGCGCGGAAATTAAATCTGACCAATACAAATGTTGTGCTACACTTAGCTGACTAAACGCAAAAGCGGTAAATCTTAAAACAGCACTGATCCAACATGCGGCACTTGCACTACAGACACATGAGGAGTTCGTCGGTTTCCACTTGTCACGCTTGATCCGGACCAGCCACAGAAGCCTCCTTTTAGGGTCTCTTGGAAAATGCAACATCCTCCAACCATTTCTCGCATGGTTGGAGCACTGAGGAACACAACATTCAGGCATTGCACGGCGATAAAAGCCGCGCGAACGCAGGCACGCAGCAGTGACGCCCGCACGACAGCAGAACGGCGAGGTCGACGCGGGCAACACAATGGCGGAGGGACCGCGCGAAAACAGGTTTAGGCGCTCAAGCAGAACTATTTGCTGGGCTAGTTGGTCCATTCTGACATACGTGAAACAGCACGACAGAAGCAGCCCGAAGGCGAAACGAAGAAGGGACAGGAAGGAGCGCTGATTCCAGGTTGTTTCTGTTCGGACGCATATATTGAAAATATTGACGACATGCTCCTCCAGTTTCTTTTATCTTCAGCAAGACCTTATCCACACTTCCCGATCTGTGAAGGCTCACCTAGAGCAAGTTGGCGTCATGACACTGCCATAGCCGCCGCAAAGAGCCGCCCTCAACATATTAGAGAACGTGTGGGGTATAATGAAAAGGAACCTATCAAGAATGAGCCTGCACCATGCGACTTCCCACGAACTCTGGGAAGCCGTCAAGGGAAAGTGGGAATAGCTTAAAGCCGACACGGACCTGGTGCCCGCTCTATATGAGTCACTACCCCGACGCATGGCTGGGGTTGATCAGTCAGATGGACATTTCCTGCCTTACTGACTACGCACGAGTGCGCACATGCACGCAAACGCCGTCACATGGAAGATGTAGAAAGTTCCACTAGTGCTTGACTGTGCATCAATATCCAACGAGGCGTCTTATTTTTCGTAAAGCGCAGCATTTTTCCTGTTTTGCTCATCGTTTTCCGGCTTATATGCACAATCGTGCGATAAATCCTGGCACAAAAAATGCAATCTAGCTACACGTGCCCACACGTGCCTCAGCTATCTCGCTTCGGCCAAGAATCTGCATGCACGCTCAGCAAACTGCGACTGGGGTTGTGTCGCATTTGTGGGAAGAGCCTAGCCGCCGGCAGCCACGACGGACGAAGCCTTGCGCGCACACGCGGTTACTGTCGCTCATTTCCGCGCTCTGCGCCGTGATAAGGCGCTGACAAGCAGTATACCGCGCGAGCGTCGACCAAAGAATTGGCCGGGTGTACGTTTGAGCTGATTAGTTTCTCTCGGCGTCGCCGCATCTCGGATATGCGATACGCTCTTCAGGTCGTCTTTATTGGCTGCATGGTGCCAGCTTTTTTTATGCGATAGCATTAGAAGCCCCGTGGGACCAAAATGCGTCGTCGGTCATAAAGTTCGCCCATTGGCGCAGGTAGGTAAGTGACGTCACTAGACCGGACCATTCCCATTAGCTGCGTGGGAGCGACGTCACCAGACAGAAGCATTCCCATTGGCTGCAGGGAAGTGACATCACTATCGGTAACGGCATCAACAGCTGCTAATGCTGATTGCCGACACATAATGGAATGGGTGTGCATGTGAATTTCTTTTTTCTCGGTTAGCGAAGTTGGCGGGTCGACCTGAGTGTTTCGTATCGACCAATATACGAGTAAATACGGCATATACGAGTACGTGGTGATGCTGACTTTCTGTGCAAGTGCCGACACCATAAACTACAAGAACATTTTGTAACGACATTCGGTCACGGCAGGCCGTGCTTTTGGCATGGTTATCGCCTTTGTGGCTTTTTGCTGTCAGTGCGCGGACGCGTTCACGCCTACGATAAGACGGCTAAACATGTAAGCGACTGCGTTGTTTATGCACTGAAGCCGCGCATTTTCTGGGATGTTGTTAAAAATTGAAAGAAAAAAAACGTTTGGAGTAGAACAGAAAAATATACCGTGCCAATACTTTTACACACGAATGCGTGCATGAAGAAATGAAATCATACGCCCACACCTTAGTGAAAGAGTGCTAATTCCATTTCCGGAGCTATTGATTGACAATATTTCAAGCTAAAACTGCATGTGCTGATCGAAGCGCTATGGAAATGCTCTATTTCCAGTGGCCATGCTGTCAATGAGGAGTGCGAGTTGTGACCCCTGCGAGATCGAACTTTCGAGCTGCAGAAGGCTGCTGCTCTGTCTTTGCATCGATATATAGAGAGATGGGGGCAGCAAGGATGGTAACCGCAAGAGAACTCCTCATAGCTGCCGTGTACTGAAAGAATTGGGAAATGGACTGAGAAGAGGAAATGGGGATGCAGGGAGGCTTAAATGGCGGACGCGAGATGGATGCGGCGGAGACTGCATGGACCAGATTATAGTTCATGTCTGCAGCGAAAGTCACAAGTACGGCGAACTGTACGATTTGATAATTAACAAAGATGATTTCGTTAACTTTCTTATCCTTCTCTTTAGAGGAAAATTTTTCAGCGCCAAATTTGGGCACCAAGTTGTGAAATGCCGACGTCATTGGCTTTCTGCAAAGTAAATTTAGTGCGGTTCCCGTTTTCGAGCGTAAAATAAAGCTCTCGAGATTTAAAAATAGTCAAATAACTATGCACTCCCGAGTCGCGATCTCAGCACCCTCCCATGCGTCCTGATTGAAGAACAACGGTTATACAAAGCCGCAGCGAATTAACAGGCCACCGATCACAGCTACCCAGTGGGCACTGGAACTCCTTTAGATGTGCTGTGGATATCCAGGACTTCCATGGGACGTCCCAGGGAGTTTCAGTGCCCATAGGGATATACATGGTCCTGCAATGAATCGGACGCATTTCGCTTGAATGACGATGCGGCATCAGGAGCGCGACCGCGTACTCTTTTCTCACGGCCGCTCTGCTCTGCGCATGCGCTCATCTCCTCCTCCAGATCCCCTGGTTCAAAACGAACGCCGGCTTCTATTGCGCATGCGCAGTTCACATTAGCGACAGACGCCAGCGACAGGTGGCGGCAGCTGTCGAGCACACACACCTGCCACTTCGCAGGCGCCGTTGGCGCCTCGTAGAACCGGATCGCGCATGCGCGCCGCCTCCGTGCGTTTGCTTTCAACACGTTTTCTGGGCAGAAAACGAATTCTCGCGCACTTCCCAGATGGCGCCACATCTCGAATCTGGCGTGGTCACGCTTATGCGGCACCATCATGATTCCAGCGAAATGAAGCGTCTGTACTCATTGTACAACCATCGCTGTTACCGGTGGACTGTTTATTCACTTAGCCGTTTTCCCTTAGTCGGGCGTGTTTGAGTATGCTAACATCGCGACGCGGGAAGGCAATAGTCACGTGAAAATTGTTAAATCCCTCAGGCTTTATTTTACGCTCAAGTAAAAAGAACCACGGTAATGTCACAGACGAAAACAGCTGCGATGGGAATTTAAAGGGGCTGCGAAACACTGCTTGGGGAGATACCGGCTATACTTCAGGTGGATTTTTTATGTCACACAGATGCTGACTTAAAAAGAATTACGGGAATCGATGCACAGGAACGGAAGTTATTCAGAGAAGAAATTTGCCTCAGCTCGATTTTGGCGGGGCTTCCCACTCCTATTTCGCTCTCCCAATGACGGCACCTGGCGCAACCAATCAAAACAGCCAGCCAGAGCACGTCGCGGAAATTTGTACTCCACGGTTGCCTGCTCTCTGTAACTCGTTCTTGCTGAGGCTGGCAGCGTCGTTTCCATGCCAGAGCGCCCCTGGTGGTGTATTTTTATTTTACTTGCTTTGCAGGGCTTTTATCTAAGACAAACAAGTTGTTTTTGTTGATCTAATATAAAACGCAGACAGGTGACAAAATGTGTCTCTATTTATTCACACAATTTGCAGTATATTTACTGTTTGTCCGATCATCAAGCTCGCGCCAGGTGATGTCATATCCGCTGCTAAAAACCTGCCACTGTGTGGCGACACCATCAGAGCCATGAAGTTGTTTTTGGGAGGACATTAAAATATTAAAAAAACGGAATATACGCGGTGTTACCGACGCTAATAGCACCATTATAACTCACTGTATGCAATCAACAGGCAAAACAGTTAACTAAGATTGTGTTTCTGGGCCCCTTTAACTCTACAAATTACAATTAAAAAAATTCAGCTAAACTTAAAATTTCCAAGTTAACTAATTTAGCTCTGTTAATTAGCGAATCAGGAACAATTAAAAAATATGACCGCCAGCTCGAAACGACTGCCTACCAAGCTTCAAGCTCAATCTTCGTAGAGCGGGTAGCCGTTTCCTACAGCCGGGCACAAGTTAGCTGATACACCCTGTACAAATCGCATGCAGACTAGAAAGGTTGCGTTTGACGTCACGGGCGTCATGATAGAGCACCGCGGGCATAGCTTCCGCACTGCGAGTAGTAGTTAGCGATAAACGGATAAGAAAAACGCTTAGGCTTTCACCTTGATCCATGTCTCTGCCCATACTGTGCAACACCAGTCCCATTCTTGACATCCCTGGCTCATTTGAAACACTGCAGCGCATTATGTTCTGCCTATGAAAATGGGAGGGCATACTGCGAGCACAGAATGAAGACCCTCGCACAAGTGTCAGTATCGATGAACTGCGGTTGAGGTATCTTAGTGAGACATTCGCAACAGCGCTGTGTAGTGATCTTTTCATTCGCCTATCAGGAGGACATTGGACTAATTGACAAATATGGCTGACCGTCATATATCCCTCTTGCTTATTCTTCAAAACCGTGATGTACCCCCCTTGCTATGTATTCGCCTTGCACGGGACTTCTCATTTGCCTATCTCAAGGATAATGGGCTGATTGAAAAACTCCAGAACCATCATGTATCCTCCCTTCCTATGCATTCGGCGTGCACTGACCTTTTTATTTGCCCATCAGAAGGAAATTGGACTGATTGACAAACTTTAAAATCGTCATATATCCCCACTTGTTATGTATTCGTTGTGCACTGCTTTTTTCTGCCCATCTGTACGGCTGTTGCAATGTTTAGGAGAATCCCCCAGGAGGAGTAGATTTGCAACAAGGGATTAATAACGCATTAGCATCCACGCAAGCGCAACCATACGGCCACAAAGGAAAGGCCACAGCTTCCGCAGAAACTTGCATCGTAGTTGAAGAAAAATTTGTTCTGATCCAGGATTGGAACCCGCGACCATTGCCTAATCCTGGCAGTCGATCAACTACCGCTACGCTTGGCTGGATGCTAATGAGTAATTACTTCCCTGCTATCGATCTGTACGGCACCGCACTTCTTCACTAACTTAAAACCTTTCTTACACCATTCTTCTTAGGATGTGTATTCACGTCGATTATATGATCGCGCAGTTTGTTTTATATCTATTGAACATTTTCTTTGACCTTCTCTTAATGCCTTTCTCTCCCAAAACCCCAACACAGAGTAGCGTGTCGGAGTTTTTCAAGCGCGAGCTAAAATTTGTTCATCAATGAGTCTCTCTCAATCTCAGTTGTGAAGCAAAGACCTTCGCCAATTATCTGGCCAGATATGGCGGTGCTCGTCGATCAAGCGGTTTGCGTGTGTGCTGGAAATAGGGAAAAAAAGCGAGAAAATCGATAAAGTCACACGTGGCCATTGAAGTGGCGTGCATATAAGAGTCGCAGAATCACGTAAAAATGTCGTCCAGCTCCATCTGATCATTTAACATTAATAACCTTGCGGTACAGGGGAGGTAATTTTGAAACTGTTTTGAGGAGAATAATTTAGGGAAAATTTCCATAACCGAATTACAAGAGCGAACTCATTTTTCGGGCCTCAATCTTATTGTTGAAGCGGGTAAAAAAAAAAGAAACTAGAAATGGACAGCAAAAGAAAAATGATTTCGTCCCAGCCACCCTGCCAGTAGGACCCATTCGCAGTCGATCACAGCGATGTAGAGGATTCTCGATTTTCTGAGAGCACTTGAAATACATTTCTAGCGTTTTTGCTAGACGCCCGTTTCCTGTACCACACAGTTACACAAGATTGTCTTGGAGAGTTGGTGCCTGGCGCCTGTGACTAAAGAACCCAAAAACCGCAGCCGGTGCCGGGTGTTCGCAAATTTTCTCTTCTGACGAAGCGGACAACTGCGAAGGTTCTTGAGTCGACGTCCATGTTTATGATCTGCCGAGGTTTTCGACATTAGCCCGCTTCGCAGCCGTCCTCAGCTCTGTCATGAGTAGAATTCGTCACTTCGGAGTACCTTCAGCTGTTGTCTTGGTTTCCGTCGTTGCCGTCGGCCTTTGTTCTGTCTCCACCGAGGAAACTTTGTCGGCATTTCTGCGGGACGTCGCCGATCCACCCTGCTCACCGAGCACGCTTATCTTCCTGTGGCTATCGGCGAACGGAGCGTACCGCTCATCGTCTCTGCTAAAAACTCTCACCTTCCCTGTGCAACAGTGGACCGCATTTGGAGAGCGTCAAATGAACGAGCTAAAGGCTCACGTACAGCGCAACAAAAAAATTTGGGTACTGGCACCGGGTATAACACCGAGAGAGAAAAAGATCTTAATTGAGAAACTAAACACGATTAGGCTTAACTTATCGCTGGTGCGATTCGTGTTTGAACTGGAACAGGGAGAACAGTTGCTCTACGAAGAATATCCGGAAGTTGCCTGCATCCTTGTCGGCGTCAACAGCACGGTCGTTGACGTGGCCGCGGACGGCGCCCGCCACTGCACTCGAAGGAGAGCCCTTGCGTCGGTGCGGGATTTCTGCAGAGGAGAAACCAACGACTCTTATCGGATCTTTAACGGCAGAGAGATGACCGTCGTGACAGACGTAACCCTGACCGCAGTGAACGTCACCCACAGATACACCCGCGTTCCAGAGTCAGTGCTGCTGATGAGAACGCTGAGGGACTTCAACGCCTCTTTAGTCCCTTACCATTTTGTGGGAGCAGGCGTAGGAGAAGACCGCACGGTGAACGCAATTCACCGCAAGACCTCTCGCTTCTTCCAGTGGGGCTCTCGGAAGAGATTGACGCCATGGTCGACATCCGAGCCATCAACGCCTTTCGAACTCTCGTCTTCTTTTCCCGGAAGTCGGAGCAAGTTCCACCCAGGATCATGCACACCTTCCTGTCTTCAGGCTCTGCCCTGACCGCACTCACATGCTGTGGCTTTCTTGTACTTGGTGCCTACGCCTGCCAGAAGCTCCTCGGTTCCCACATTAGCGTAGCCGCGTGCCTGCTCTTCCTCGTGTCCAACCTTGTAGGCCGCGGCTACCCTCAACCTCCCCCGTCTAGCAGCCGTGTCACTCGCATTCTGGTCCTGTTCTGGGCGCTGGGCGTGCTCTCCTTCTGCGCGTACCTGCAGTCCGCGATCACATCCGAAGTGAACGTCCCCGCTAAAGAGCGGAAGATCAGGAACACCGACGACCTGTTGAAGTACGCCAAGCTGGGGCAGGTACTCCCTTGTCTGGAGCTGAGTTCCGCCTCAGAGTGGTTCATCAAGACGTCGACCACGGACGTTGGCAGGATTCTGCGGGACCTCTTGGACAAGTGTCGCACCGCTTGCGTCAACACCCGGAGCGGCATAAGTGGGTGTGTCGCCCTTGCACATCGAGGAACGCACGTCTACGTAAGGGTTTACGATTCCATCAGTGATATCACTTGGAGCAGACGCCGGTTCAAGCTCGCGGCGAGTGAGGACAGCTTCCGGTTCATGCCGACCGCTGCCATGATTCCCAAGGGCTCCGCCTTTGGCCCAGCTTTGAAGCGACTCGTCGTACAACTCCTGGAACATGGCCACTCGCAGAGGTTCCACTCCGTCGATGTAAGCAAGCTGATGATCATGCTGCCTCCTCCTCCAGCGGACAGAGAAGTGACCCTCATCTCCTTCTGGGACCACTTCCTGCTGTACGCCTGGGGAACACTGCTGGCCTGCGTAGCCCTTCTCATCGAGATGCTGTCCGCACGACTGGGACGATGAGGACTCATTCGCTCGTTCAGCACGGCGTCGAGCAGGACGATGCTGAACAAGAACGAAAGAAGAGTTTCAAATTGATACAGGTTTATAGGTGATTGCATGCACTTTCACTCAGCAAAGAAACAAATTTTCTCGACCGTCTGCCGAGCTGGCTCACTGGATATGTTCTTCGACTGCTGAGCATGACCTGCACCTCAGCGAAGATGAAATACTGGAAAGCCCGTACGCTGAGCACCGGTGCTTGCTGAAGAACTTCAGGCGGTCAGGGTCATGCCGGCGCCCTCCACTGGACGGCGCACCTCTTGGACTGCAGTGTTGGTTATGCACGTAAAAATCCTTTAACCAACAACTATTAACTATATATCGGCCAGCTACGGCATGAGTTACTCTGTAGCTGAAAGCTATGTAACGAATAGACACTGCACGATATAACTGTCCTTGCATGAATTTCTGCACCTGAAACCAGGCTACCTACATTTATCGTTAAAGGAAGCTTTTTGCACGCGGTGCGGTGTGTCTATATTAATGACATTACAGACATCATCTCTCATCCTGTTCAAATTAGGTTGTTTGCCGACGATTGTGTTTTGTTTAATGAAGTTAAAGTTCCAGGCGACCAGATTTTACTTAATCATAACCTACAGAATGTTAGTGAATGGTGCGTTAAATGGGGGATGGAACTAAACGCTGACAAGACAGTATTTATGCGGATCACTAATAAAAGAAACAGTCATTCCTTTTCATATAATCTTCCCACTCGGCACCTTTCAGAAGTCAAAGAGTACAAGTACCTAGGTGTAACACTAACGAATAATCTTAGTTGGAATAAACATATTGAAACCGTATGCTCTTCTTCGTTTCGCAATCTCTGTTTTCTTAGGCACAAGTTCAAACAAGCTCCCCCTAACGTTAAGCAATTGGCATATTACACCATGATCAGGCCAAAACTTGAGTATGCATGCACTGTTTGGGATCCTCACACAAAGACTAACATTAATGCCCTTGAAAGAATTCAGCGCAAAGCAGTTCGGTTTATATTTTCTAAATATCGCACCACTGACTCACCATCTGCTCTGTTGCTTCAACATAATATACAATCCCTTGAAACTCGGCGTAGAATACTAAGGTTAAGATTTCTCTTTCTATTGAAAACTAACAAACTGTCAATGGCCCCCGATTTGTATCTCCAACCGATAACGTCCAGGTCATCCAGAAACAGGCACACTGAATCGTTAAAACCTTACTTTGCCAGAACTAACATATTCAAATTCTCTTTTTTTCCCCGCACCATTAACGAGTGGAATCAGTTGCCACCATCATCAACAGTTGACATTGATGCCATTGAACAGGCCGTTCATTGATTTTTTTTACTTGCCTTGTACTTTTTTTTTGTGCTTTTTTTGTATTGTGTTTATTGTGCCCCTCCTGCAAGGGCCCTTCACTGGGCCTGCAGTATGTCCTAAATAAATAAATAAAATAAATAATGAGAGGACACTCTTGCAATATGTATGCACATGTGGTTCTTGTAATAGTTTGTCACTTGGTTACGAAGTAAACGAAAGATACAAAAATCTGATGTTTTGATTCCGCCTTTCGAGCAGCCAGTGCTTGCTGCGCTGCATGGCCGCCTAGCGAACTAGCAGTACTTGCCAAGTACTGCACCGTGTACTGTGAGAAGTAATAAAATAAGTATACGCAGAATGTGAAGCGCTTGCGGGCATACTCGCTGTTTCAGGGAAGCCGGTTACTAATGATAGAATATAATCATTTTGTGATACAAACAATTTTTCAGCACAATAATAGCAGTGTTGGCGACCTCAGAAAACAGGTGACTCATGTTGCAAATAAGCTGGTTAACGAAATTCTAATAACGAAGTTTTTAATTACTGCGGATAATGACTCGATTGCAATTAGATATTTCGAAAACGCGATTACCTTCGGCGCGGCGGTCCAAGAAATTTTGTCAATTTTAAGAGTGATTTTACGTGTGTCATGATAGCCTAAGATGCTTATGCGCCACTAAACCCAACACAAAACACAAAGTTATGAATTAGCCATTCGCTACTGGTTAGGAAGATGTTAGTAACAAAGTTGTATGCTTTTCTGCGAGTGGAACGGGGACGACAGTACGCATTGCTCAGGCGAATGAGTTGTGACGAACTCAGTTGGTGGCAATGGCAGTAATGCTAATGTCATTAAAGTTATGCGTGTGGCACACCTCGAATGCCATTGAAACTTGAGACAGTAAGCACTCAACGACATTAAATTTGGCCATTTGGTACGGTTATAAGAATCAGTAAGGAAATGAGGTATATCTCGAGAAACTTTGTAGTAACTTGTAGAAGCGCTATACGTTTTTGCTATATTTAGTGTAGAAGGAATAAGTACACGATATTTTCTGCTAAAGTGGCAAGCTCCTCTTTTATCTTTATATATATTTTTTTAATTTAAAAACACCAGTTTTCCTCGCAGTAAATTCGATTTATGACAAACATGACGGGGCTTTTAAATCTCTCCTGCGAGCTAGAATCGTGTCTCATAGATCTGGGTGAAATATAAGACTGCACAAAACCACGCGGACTGTTTTCATGGCAGTCAGGAAAACAGCCTTGATTCAAAGATGAGCATGAGAAGGGTGACTCGTGTGGAGCTAATCTTCGGTCACCGGGTTCTGTGTGCGACACACGTCGAACGCCAATCGCCTCAAGCAGCGCACTTTATCTGGGTATCAGCTAAAATGAGCTTTCCATTCCCACATTCACCAAAAGCAGTCATACCATAGAGAAACATACTTGTCATACTGTCTATAGACTGCCGGTTACTGATTGGCTATCAGTGGAAATGTATTTATGCACCCGTTGCGCATCGCATTTCGTGCGTTTACCAGCTTTTCGTGTGTGCGTGTTTGTCACCAGCATTGCTCATTCGCCATCTGCCGGGCTGGTTGGTTGCGATCCATATGTATCAGCAGCGCGAACACAACGCAGGAAGAAGAAGGAGGAGATAGTACAGAGCGCTGGAACAGCTGGAAGTTCAGCGCTCTGCACGATCTTCTCCTTTTTCTTTCTGTGTTGTGTTCGCGCTGCTGATACATATCGCTTATTCGCGCTAAGTGGTGCCTTTCTCCCGCAGTGAAGACTTTCCCTGTCTACCATAATCTTGCTCAGAGACCACAGAGGACGCTTAGTGCGCAAAAAAAAAAAAAATGTTGCGGTATGAAATATTATTCGCAGACCTTTTCAGCCTGAGTCGCACGTGATCTGGGTGAAGTATTAATACGAAAAATAAGTGTTTTTTTTCGTTCGTGGGTTTATTCCTTCAGCCATGGCAAACTTCTCCCTTCTTGAGACTCTCCTCAGATACTCTGTATAAAACAAGTCTTCCTTTCATCTCGATCGGGAGCGAGTTGGTCAAGAAAAGTTGGGATTTATGTCTTGTCCGACCCTTGGCCGGTGCTGGTCAACGATGTTCACATTTAAGCCCTCTGCCCCTCAGTCGTACACCTTACAGATTAAAGGGAACTTGACAACCCTCTGGTCGCGAACAGGTTGTGGTTGTAAGGCATCGTTTCTGGAAGGCGGAGCTGTGAAAAAAAAAAATCGAAAAACACTCGTTGACAGCAGAGCGCAATCAAGCGATTTCGCTACGCTTCAATCTGCTATGTCTCTCTCGTCCGGGCGACGGGCCTTCGCGAAGCGAAATTTCTCTTTCCATTCCGTTTTAATGCGTCAGCACTACCGCCCGCGGTAAGCGATTTCAGCGATCTGTGTGTGGTCCATGTGCGTCAAACAAACTACAATGTGTGGGATTCGAATACAGGAATTTCTCATAGTAATCGAGTACAGAACCTTATAGCCACGAATATTTTTTATTTTTTTATTATCGGGCTTCAGCGTAGCACGAAATTTCACAAAAACAACAAACTATACAGATCAACAAGAAAACACCAAGAGAGCATGCAATACACAATGTATATATACACACATCTGGCGACGTTGTAATAAGCCAGCCAAGGGTTGGGTTGGCTTGTTACTAAAAGGATGGAGTTGAACATAGACTATGCGGAAAGGCAGTAGCGATGGCGGCGGAACTTTCAAAGACGTCATTATAGGTGGCGTGAGCGAACAGAAGGGGGGTGACGTATACAAACTCCGCCTCCGTTGATGTCATGGCTATGAGGGACGCCGTAGCGAGGGGCTCCCGTAGCGAAGGGCTCCGGTCGAAATTTCGACAGGATCCTTTCACTACGGCGTCCCTCATGCCTGAGTCGCTTCGAGACGTTAAAACCCAATAAACCAAACCAAACAAAAGCTACCGCGCGCTCGCGTCGCCTAGTCGCATCGACCCTGCGTCAAACACGAACCAGGCAAAATAGGCAATGCCTTGGGATGGCTTAACATGACCACACCCAAATTTGACCCTGGCCACCACCGAGAATTTCACCGTGACCTGAAGGCAAGAAAAGAAGAATGATGCCGTGCCAACAAGGCGGTGGTGGCAGTGGTCCAGCAGTATAGTTAAGAGTGCAAAAATAGAGCGTTTGCAATGGCAACTGAAACGTGTTTGAAGTGTTTTGAAAAATAGCCTAGCAGTCGTTAGTGTGGCCGACTGGTTGCTAGCGCATTCAATCATTTCTCTTGCAGAGCATGCATGACCTTTTAATTTTTTTTTTTTGCGACAACACAAAGGAACTAGACTCGTTTGGCGGCGGCCGTTGTCACACCGAGGTCGATGCAGAGTGTCAGCTTACGTGACCACGCACGGTCGACGTGTATGACGAGGCGTGTGTTAGCATGGCATTTATTCCCTGGTCATGACAAGCGTGTCATGTGAGGTCAATAAACGGGAAGTGAGGACAGGCGCTTCGACGGGCTCCTTGTGCTATCGCAACCAAGGATGGGCATTGCCTATGGGTCCGCTAATGTTTACAGCGAAAGCTGAACAGCTTTGTATGAGTCATTCAGGGGCTACAATGGCAGCCGAAACGCGTAACGCTTTCGAAAGTTGAGGTGTCCACCGCGAAACGAGCCAGTTAATTATTGCGCCGTTCGTTTCCTCAAAGCTAAGCGGCGGCTCCCAAACCGGAGCGAGTCTGAGAACCGGAGCGCCTTCAGACTCGCTGGGTGCGCTGGCAGCGGTGGTGGTGCGACGTATACGTTTGCGCCGATTAGTTTCTCTCGGCGTCGCCGCAACTCGGACATGCGATACGCTGTTCGGGTCGTTTTTATTGGCTGCATGGTGTCAGCTTTTTTTATGCGATAGCATTAGAAGCCCCGTGGGACCAAATGCGTCGTCGGACATAAAGTTCGCCCATTGGCGGACGTGAGTGACGTCACTAGACCGGAGCATTCCCATTAGCTGCATGGGAGTGACGTCACCAGACAGAAGCATTCCCATTGGCTGGAGAGAAGTGACATCGCTACCGGTAACGGCATCAACAGCTGCAATTGCTAATTGCCGACACATAACGGAATCAGGTGTCCCAGTGAATTTTTATGCGAAGCATACTACTTTAGCTACCACTTCAGCCCTTCACCGTGGTTAGGCGCCTCCAAATCACGTGATACATGACGTCACACCACGTGACACGATGACGTCACGACAGTAGAGAAACGGGGGCCCACCTCGCGCCGTCGCTGTGGTTATGCGCCTCCAAATCACGTGATACATGACGTCACACCATGTGACACGATGACGTCACGACAGTGGAGAAACGGGGGCCCACCTCGCGCCGTCGCTGTGGTTGCGCGCCTCCAAATAACGTGATACATGACGTCACACCACGTGACACGATGACGTCACGACCGTGGAGAAACGGGGGCCCACCTCGCGCCGTCGCTGTGGTTGTGCGCCTCCAAATTACGCGACACGATGATGCTTCGCATTCTCCAGGCTTAAACAAGTTAAACCTCAGCCATTTTTTTTGCCTCGGTTAGCGAAAGTTGGCGGCTCGACCTGTACACTCCGTATCGATCAATACGCCAGTAAATACGGCACACACGTGGTGATGTTGGCCTTCTATGCAAGTTCCGACACTATAAACTGCAGGAACATTTTGTAACTAGTACTATACTTGTCGCCTCGGTGTTTTTTTGTTGTCAGTGCGCGATCGCGTTCCCGCCTTCGTTGAGCCAGCAATAGATGTATGCGTTTGCGTTGTTTATGCGCTAAAGCCATTTAATGGGACGTCGTTATAAGCTGAAAAAAAAAATGTTTCCAGTAGTACAGCAAAAAAGATAACATGCGTGCCAATACTGCGTTGCACTCGAATGCGTGCATGAAAAGGTGAAATCATGCGCGCCTTCACTTTAGTGAAAGAATGGGAATTCCATGTCTGAAGGTAACGACAATATTTCAAGCTGAAACGGCGCTGATCGAAGCACAATGGAAACGCTTTATTTCCGGTGGTCCTGCTGTCCATGAGGAGTGCGAGTGCGTCTTGCGAGATCGAACTTTCGAGCTACAGCAGGCTACTCTGCTCAAGGGGAAATGGGGAATGAAGGGAGAGAGAGACTTAACTGGCGGACGCGAGATGCATGCGGCGAAGATTAACATGGGCCTTCGGAACGCTGCCGACCAGATTACAGTTCGTGACCGCGGCGAGAGTCACAAGAAGTACGGCGAACAGTTGAAAATTGCTGACATTACGGCGAATAGCGATTTCCCACTGGCAAAACAATTCGAAGGCCTAAAAGACAAAAAGTGAATAAATGAATATCGACCGTTTTCCAGGAAACTCGTGCCAAGCTTAAAGAAAAAAATTACGATAATCCGCTCTACCGAGATTCGACTAGTGCAGGCACTCGCCTTGTAGAGGTCAGCACATTTTTAAAATGCGTACGATTTGATAATTAACAAAGATGATTTCGTTAACTTTCTTATCCTTCTCTCTAGAGGAAAATTTTTCAAAGCCAAATCTGTGCACCAAGCTGTGATATGCCGACGTCATTGGCTTTCTGCTAAGTAACTTTAGTGGGCTTCCTGTTTTCGAGCGTTAAAATAAAGCCCGCGAGATTTAAAAATTGGCAAATGACTATGCGCTCCCGAGTTGCGATGTTAGCGTCCTGCCATGCGTCCCGATTGACGAACAATGGATAGACAAAGCCGCAGCGAATCAACAGGCCACCGATCACAGCTACCCAATGGGTGCTGAAACTAATTTAGACGTCCTGTGGACGTCCAGGACTTCCATCCGACCTCCAAGGGAGTTTCAGTGCCCATTGGGATATATATGGTCCTGCAAAGATCAGGACACATTTCGCTTGAATGACGATGCGGCACCAGGAGTGCGACCGCGCATTCCGCCTTTTTCTCACGGACGCTCTGCATGCTATGCGCATGCGGGCATCTCCTCCTCCGGCTTCGCTGGTTGAAAACAAACGCCAACTTCTACCCTTTGACCTCTATGATCTTTTGATTAAGCTCCACATTTTTATTCGCCTATCTGGATGATATTGGACTAATTGACAAACTTCAAACCCGTTTTGTATCCGCATTTTCTATTTATCTGCTTCGAACTTTTTATTCGTCTATCCGAAGGACACTGAGCCAACTGACAAACTTTAAACACGGCTTATGCCCACTTTGCTAAATATTTGCCATGCGTTGACCTTTATATCTGCCTGTCAGAAATACATTGGACTATTTGACAAACTTTAAAACCGTCCTGTGTCCCCCATTCCGCGTGTACTGAACTTTTTATTTGCCTACTGAAATACATTGAGCTAATTGACAAACTTCAAAACCGTCTTGTACCCCTGCTGTTATGTATTCGCTGTGCACTGAACTATAATGTTTAATGTTTAGAGCAATCCCCCATGAAGGAGTAGACTTGTAATCAGGGATTAATTGCGTATTACCGTCCACCGAAGCGCAGCTACGGCTACAGAGGTAAGCCATACAGCTTGCGCAGAAACTGGGTGGTTGAAGAAAAATTCCTCCCGATCCCGGGTTCGAACCCGCAACCATTGCCTGATCGTGGCAGTCACTCGCTCGGGTGGATGCTAATGAGTAATGACTCCCTTACTATTGATCTGCGGGCACTGGACTTGTTCACTAACTTAAAACCTTTCTCACACCATTCTTTCTCCGGTGTGTACTCACCTTGATTATATGACCGCGCAATTTATTTGTTTTATATAACTGTCGAACTTTCTCTTCGACCCTCTTTTAATGCCTTTCTTTCCCAAAACCCTTCTCAACAAATAGCAGAATGTCCGAGCTTTTCAAACGCCGGCTAAAATCTGTTCATCAATTAATCAAATCAAATCAAAGTTTATTTCCCATCTAAGACTACAGATGGAGGAATCGTAGAAAAAAGATGCCCGTGGGCAGCTTGACGAGTCTACAATCCTAATTATTGACAGGGAGGCAACACAAGAGTTTATACAATTTTAAAAAACAAGCACATCAAGGAAGCAGACGAGAATACACGAAACAGCAATATGTATACATAATGAAACTTA
This sequence comes from Amblyomma mixtum, assembly GCF_055824585.1. Lineage (NCBI taxonomy): Eukaryota > Metazoa > Arthropoda > Arachnida > Ixodida > Ixodidae > Amblyomma > Amblyomma mixtum. The sequence goes on along the minus strand of NC_143012.1, from coordinate 30,466,348 downwards.
GACCATGTTATTCAAAAACAAATTATGTAGTTTACGACGTGAAAAAGAAAACAAATCGAGGTTAATGTGGATATACCTATTTAGAAGAGATGGAAGTGTGTACTGAAGGCATTCCCTACCTAGATTTAGTCGAGGTGTTGGCACTGTCCATTCTTCGCCACGTCTTGTTGGATAGACTGATTCTTTTTTCCTTAGTTCTATTAAATTTTTAAGATTTGTTACATTCTTCTTGATTTCTGTTTTAAAAGTAACACTGAGGCGATATTTATAAAGATTATGTGCTTTAATAACTCTGGAATGACAAAATAAAGCTGCACTTGGATGTCAGAACGGTAAATTATATGCATTTCGGAGATATCTTTTTTGCATTAAATGAATACGTTCAAGGTTAGTGAATGTTGTAGTGCCCCACACCAACTGGCAATAGTTTAAATGCTAGTTGAATATTGAATTGTATACCAGCATCTTAGTTTTTGTGGGAAGTATGCATTTTAGACGGCCTATAACACCAGTGATTTGAGCTATTTTTTTCAAGATATAATTGACATGATAATCCCATGACATACTGGCAGAAAATATGACTCCAAGGCATTTAAACTGCTCAACAATTTCTACAGCCCGCGAGTTTAATATAATATTTTCGTGCGGTGGGATAACTTTACTTTTCGGCCTAAATATGACAGCTTTGGTTTTACTCTCGTTTATTTGCATCAGGTTAACTGCAGACCAGACCTCAAGAGCTTTCATTGTGGAATTACATTGTTTGATAAGTTCATGAACATTTTCACCCCAAAAAAATACGTTCGTATCGTCGGCACAGATGAAAAACTTTGTATTATCGCTAATGTTGACAATATCGTTTAGGTAAATATTGAAGAGTAGAGGCCCTAGTGTACTGCCTTGGGGGACACCGCAGAAGAGCGGCTTCGGTTCAGACCGTATGCCATTTATGTACACTTGCTGTCTAAACGACAAATAAGAACTTAACAATGAGAGCGCTTTTCCTCGGATACCATAGTAGTGTAATTTATTTAGTAAGATTTTATGATTTACCAGGTCAAAATCCTTTGAGAAGTCCACAAATACACCAATGACAATAGCTTTGTTTTCAAGTTGCTTTATTATATATTCCTTTTGTTGGAGTAATGCAAGTTCAGTTGATTTGCTTTTGCAGAAGCCAAACTGAAATGGTGTTAGCAAGTTAAATTTATGGATGAAATTTGACATTCTTAGATGGAGCATTTTCTCAAATGCTTTTGAAAACACTGGCAAAATAGAGATTGGTCTGTAGTTGGCGAGGGCGTTGCGATCCCCTTTTTTGTAAAGAACAACAACTTTTGCTAATTGCATTTTTTTCCGGAAAAACTGCAGTTTCTAAACAGATGTTAAAGATGTGAGCAAGTATGGGAGCAATTATGTCAACTACATGCTTGACTGGCCGTATTTGGATATCATCAATGTCACAGCTACTGCTATTGTTAAGATTTGTTATCACCGACACTACTTCGTCTACCGTGACTGGGTGCATAAAAATTGTTTCATCATTCTGAATTCGAACATATTTGCAAGCGTCAGATCCGGCAGCACGTGTTACAGCATGGGTAGCCAAGCTCGTTAAAAAAGTATTGAATACATTAGCCAGTTCAACGCCAGAAACTTCCTTTCCATCAATATTTAATTTTGTTAATGCAGTGCGTGAACTATCCCGCTGCAGAAGTGTATTTAATCTCGACCATAGTACACCATTTCGAGCATTCTTAACATCTAGAAGTGACACGTGATAGGCTGTTCGTGCAGACCTCAGTTTTTTAGTCAATTTATTCCTATATTTCTTAAATACCGCAAGGTCCTCAACCTTCCGGCTGCTCAAAAATTTTCTATACAGCTTGTCTTTCATTTGTATTTCTCTGCGAAGCTCTGCCGTTACCCATGGCTTGCGGATTCTGCGACTTTTCACACGTGTTACAAGAGGAAAGCAGTCGTGATATATCTGTTTAAAACAATCGACAAACGTATTATAGGCAACATTTGCGTCATGAAGTTCAGCTATCTTACTCCAATATACTTTCATGAGCGCATCCCTAAAGGATTTCAATGATGATTCTGTAATAGCTTGGTAAGTGATTGATGTGGACTTACTTCCTATTGTACTAGCGTTCTCAATGCAAGCAAACACAGGAAGATGGTCAATAACACAACAAGATAAAACACCAGAAAAAGCATTCAGCTCCATAGAGTTAGCAATAATTAAATCAAGAACAGAATGGCCTTCGCTTGTGACTCTGGTTGGTGTATTGATCAGGTTAACAAAGCCATTAGACATAATAGTCATATTAAAATCTCTAGCAGATGGGTTGGGATTGCCCATGTCAATATTAAAGTCACCACAAACTATTAAGGCTTTCTTATTGTGATACTGAACAACAAAAGCCAGGAACATGTCATAAAACTGTAAAAATGATGCAATATTACCGTTAGGTGGGCGATAACACACAGAGAACACAGCACTTTGTGTAGAAACTGAAATAATTTCATAATCTGGAGTAATTAAAGTGCATGCTTCAAGTAATTCGCCTTCAACGTCATCCTGAAGCAATAATGCAACACCACCGCCGCGAACATGTCTGTTTGCATAATATGTCGTATCATTCTTCGACCTGAAAACATGACAGTCACTTGTGCTCCACGTCTCGGTTAACATTATTGCAGAGAATCCAACGGAAAAACTAGCAAAAAATTCTTCCAGGCAGAATACTTTGTTTTTCACAGACCTAGTATTCAGGTGAATACATTTGTAAGAGGTCGCCGGAAAATCTGACACCACTTGATCCACATCACTGGGAAAATAATAGCGAGTATCATCCATCACTTTTTTTTTTCAGCAAATTAGAACGAAAAATGCGTCAGTTACAGGCTATCAAGGTCAGCTTTGGTCTTAATAACGATGGCAACTGCACGGCTGGTCTTTCGAACCAGAACTTTTCCGTTCACATACCAGACAAAAGCATAGCCTTTTTCCTTCGCCTTATTCTTCGCGTCCCTAAGAAGTTCTCTGTGGTAGCGAGTTAGGTTTTCTTGAATGAAAACGTTTGATTCACTGTCTTTCAGCGCGTTCCTTTTCTGAAGCCAAGTGTCCTTTGTCTGCTGCTTGGTAAACCGGATAATAATTCCGGAGATTTTATCTCTCCTGGCTGGCAGGCGGTGAGCTGATGCGACGTCAGCGTCAGTGAGCTGAGGGACTTGAAGCGTATCGGTAACCTAATCTGATTCAGAGATGATAACAGGTTTTCGCCCGCGACAACAGGGACACCATGTACTTCCAGATTAAGTCGCCTACTGCGAAATTCTAGGTCATTGATTTGTTGCTCAAGATCAACTTGTACTGTAGCACGAGCTAAGTCCTTCTCTTCCAATTCTGCCACCCGCTCTCTGAGCACCTTTATTTCTGTGTCCTGTCTTCTTATCTTCTGCTCAAATTCATCGAACTTTCCTGACATGAACTGAACAGATTTTTCCAAGTCACTGATTTTTTCAACAAGTGCAGGCAAGCTTTCAAGCTTTTGATTAATGGCCATGAGAACATCGGTTTCAACTTCGCTTTGAACGCGTGTCGCAGCGCTTCTGCATGTTGGGCATCTCCAATTAGCCTTGGCGGTTTCGGTTTTTCCCTTAAAGGATTTCTCGGGTTACGCCAGCGCACTTGTCAAAGTGGTACTCGCTCGAGCATTCTGAGCATTGCACTGACCCCGATCCTTCATCCAAGTCAATGGGCAACTGACATGAGAGGCAATTATAAGACATAGCTGAAAATATTAGAAAAAAAAAGAAAAAAAAGCACAGCAGCAACAACAAATCACGGAAGGAACAATTGCAGGGTGACACTAATATCTCTCAATCTCATTCGCGAAGCAAAGACCGTCGCCAATTAACTGGGGATCCGCCGCGGTGGCTCAGTGGTTATGGTGCTCGACTGTTGACCCGAAAGACGCGGGTTCTATCATGGGCTGCGGTGATTTAATTTCTTTGGAGGAGAAATTCTAGACTCCCGTGTACTGTGCGATGACAGTGCACATTAAAGAACACCAGGTGGTCGAAATTTGCGGAGCCCTTCACTACGGCGTCTCTCAAAGCCTGAGTCGATTTGGGACGTTGAACCCCATAAACCAAACCTAAACCACTTATCTGGCCAGGTGTGGCGGTGCTCGTGGATCAAACGGTTTGCATGTGTGCTGGAAATAAAAAGAAAGACCAGCAAATCTATAAAGTCAAATGTGGTCATTCCAATGGCGTGCATAGTTTGCTCACAGAAGCACGTCAAAATGTCGTCCTGCTCTATCTGACCATTCGACATTAATAACTTTAATATCTAAACTGTTTTCAGGAGAATAAGTTCAGGAAAAATTTCCAGAACCGGATTACAAGAGCGAATGCAATTTTCCGGCCTCATTCTTATTGATGAAGTGGGCAAAAAAAAAAAACTAGAAATTGGCAGCAAAAGAAAAATGATGGCGTGCCAGCTGCCCTGCCTATAGGTCCCATCCGCAGTCGGTCACAGCGATTGCAAGAGCTCGTCTAGGTTTTCTAAGAGCACTTGGAACCCATTTTTAGCGTGTCTGCTGGACGCCCGTTTCCTGCATCGTATACTTGCTCAAGACTTGTCTTGGGGAGTTGGTGCCTACGACCCACTATACAACCCAAGAACCGCAACCGGTGTCAGGTGTTGGCAAATTTTCCCTTCTGACGAAGTGTACAATTCTGAAGGTGCACACTCGCGTCTGTTTTCTCGAGACGACGTCCATGTGTAAATCTACCGAGCTTTTCGACATTAGCCCGTTTCGCAGCCGTCATCAGCTTCGTCATGAGTAGAATTCGTCACGTCGGAGTAGCTTCAGCTGTTGTCTTGGTTTCAGTCGTTGCCGTCGGCCTTTGTGCTGTCTCCGGCGACGAAACTTTGTCGGCGTTTCTGCGGGACGTCGCCGATCCACCCTGCTCCCCGAGCACGCTTATCTTCCTGTGGCTATCGGCGAACGGAGCGTACCGCTCATCGGCTCTGCTAAAAACTCTCACCTTCCCTGTGCTACAGTGGACCGCATTTGGAGAGCGTCAGATGAACGAGCTAAAGGCTCACGTAGAGCGCAACAAAAAAATTTGGGTACTGGCACCGGGTATAACACCGAGAGAGAAAAAGATCTTAATTGAGAAACTAAACACGATTAGGCTTAACCTATCACTGGTGCGATTCGTGTTTGAACTGGAACAGGGAGACCAGTTGCTCTACGAAGAATATCCGGAAGTTGCCTGCATCCTGGTCGGCGTCAACAGCACGGTCGTTGACGTGGCCGCGGACGGCGCCCGCCCCTGCACTCGAAGGAGAGCCCTTGCGTCGGTGCGGGATTTCTTCAGAGGTGAAGCCAACGACTCCTATCGGAACTTTAACGGCCGAGAGATGACCGTCGTGACAGACATAACCCTGACCGCAGTGAACGTCACCCACCGATACACCCGCGCTCCGGAGTCAATTCTGCTGATGAGAACGCTGAGGGACTTCAACGCCTCTGTAGTCCCTTACCATTTTGTGGGAGCAGGCGTAGGAGAAGACCGCACGGTGAACGCAATTCACCGCAAGGCGGCTGACCTCTCGCTTCTTCCAGTGGGGCTTTCGGAAGAGATTGACGGCATGGTCGACATCCGAGTCATCAACGCCTTTCGAACTCTCGTCTTCTTTTCCCGGAAGTCGGAGCAAGTTCCACCCAGGATCATGCACACCTTCCAGTCTTCAGGCTCTGCCCTGACCGCACTCACATGCTCTGGCTTTCTTGTACTTGGTGCCTACGCCTGCCAGAAGCTCCTCGGTTCCCACATTAGCGTAGCCGCGTGCCTGCTCTTCCTTGTGTCCAACCTTGTAGGCCGCGGCTACCCTCAACCTCCCCCGTCTAGCAACCGTGTCACTCGCATTCTGGTCCTGTTCTGGGCGCTGGGCGTGCTCTCCTTCTGCGCGTACCTGCAGTCCGCGATCACATCCGAAGTGAACGTCCCCGCTAAAGAGCGGAAGATCAGGAACACCGACGACTTGCTCAAGTACGCCAAGCTGGGGCAGGTACTCCCTTGTCTGGAGCTGAGTTCCGCCTCAGAGTGGTTCATCAAGACGTCGACCACGGACGTTGGCAGGATTCTGCGGGACCTGCTGGACAAGTGTGACACCGCTTGCGTCAACACCCGGAGCGGCATAAGTGGGTGTGTCGCCCTTGCACATCGAGGAACGCACGTCTACGTGAGGGTTTACGATTCCATCAGTGATATCACTTGGAGCAGACGCCGGTTCAAGCTCGCGGCGAGCGAGGACAGCTTCCGGTTCATGCCGACCGCTGCCATGATTCCTAAGGGCCTTTGGCCCAGCTTTGAAGCGACTCGTCGTACAACTCCTGGAACATGGCCACTCCCAGAGGTTCCACTCCGTCGATGTAAACAAGCTGTTGATCATGCTGCCTCCTCCTCCTCCAGCGGACAGTGAAGAAGTGACCCTCATCTCCTTCTGGGACCACTTCCTGCTGTACGCCTGGGGAACATTGCTGGCCTGCGTAGCCCTTCTCATCGAGATGCTGTCCGCACGACTGAGACGATGAGGACTCATTCGCTCGTTCAGCATGGCGTCAACCAACACGATGCTGAACAAGAACGAAAGAAGAGTTTCAAATTGATACAGGTTTATAAGTGATTGCATGCACTTTCACTCAGCAAAGAAACAAATTTTCTCGACCGTCTGCCGAGCTGGCTCACTGGCTATGTTGTTCGACTGCTGAGCACGACCTCATGTATTCCCGTTCACGGCGGCTGCACCTCAGCGTAGGATGAAATACTGAAAAGCCTGTACGCTGAGCACTGGTGTTTGCTGAAGAACTTGCGGTGGCCAGAGTCAGGCCGGAGCCCTCCACTGAACGGCGCACCTTTTGTACTGCATGCAGTGTTGTTAGGCACGTAAAAATCGTTTATCCAGCAACTATTAACTATAACCCGGCCAGCTACTGTACGAAGCTTTTTGCACGCGGTGTGGCGTGTAATGAGAGGACATTCTTGCAATATTTGTCTTGCAATAGTTTGTCACCTTGTGACTTGGTTACGAAGTTAACTAAAGCGACAAAAAAGTTTTGATCACGCCTTTCGAGCAGCGAGTCCTTGCTGCTCTGCATGGCTGGCTAGCGAACTAGCAGTGCTTGAAAAACTCGTCGTAGTACTGCACCGTGTGTACTGTGAGAAGTAATAAAATAAGTATACGCAGAATGTGAAACGCTTGTGGGCATGCTCGCTGTTTCAAGGAAGGCTGTTGCTAATGATTAAATACAGGCGTTTTGTGATAAAAATACTTTTTCAGCCTAATAATACCAGTGTTGGCGACCTCAGAAAACAGGTGAGTCATGTTGGCAAATGAGCTGGTTAACTAAATTCTAATAACGAAGTTTTGAGTTAGTGTGGATAATGACTAGATTGTAATTATAGATTTCGAAAACGCGATTGCCCTCGGCGCTGCTGTCCAACAAATTTTGTCAATTTTAAGAGTGATTTGAAAATCGCGCCGATGGTGCGCGCAGAGACACGCCTCCTATGCACAGGCGTCGGCAAGCTAGAGCCGTTCGACACGCAGACGAACTGGGACGAGTACCGAGAGAGAGCTGTTCAGTACTTTATTGCCAACGATGTGCCGGATGACAAGAAACGAGCTGTCTTGCTCACGTGTTGTGGCCCGGCCACATACACCTTGCTGCGGAACCTGCTGGCGCCCGTAAAGCCGTGCGAGGCAAGTTTGACTACCATTTTTGATGTCCTCGGGAGGTATTTCTCGCCACAGCCGTCGGAAGTTGTTGCCTCATTCAAATTCAACTCCAGAACACGACAGGCGGGTGAAGCGGCTGCCGACTACCTCGCAGCCCTGAACAAACTGGCCGATGAATGCGGGTTTGGCACCTTTCGTGAGAGCCTTGCTGCGCGACCGTATTGTGGCGGGAATTAACGATGAGTCAATGCAGAGACGTCTGTTGGAGCTGCCGGACTTGACGCTTGACATGGCGAAGAAAACGGTTATCGCGATGGAGGCGGCAAACAAGGATTCGCAAGTGCTTTCACCGGCGCCCGCGCCATTTGTCGCGCCAACCAACGCTGTGTCACGTGACTCTACGAAGCCGAGGCGGGAAGAATCGGCCATTTTGTGCTTTCGCTGTGGTGGCGGGCATGTGGCGACGCAGTGCCGACATCTAAACAGTGTCAGCCACTACTGTGGGATTAAGGGACATTTCTCTCGTGTGTGCAAGGGGAGAAAAAATGTGGCAAACACCAGGAGAGCGGCGCCGCCGTCTGTGAACAAATCTGTGCACGTCGTGAACGATGCCAGGTGTGATGAAGGCAATGAGCGGTGGGATGCGCTTCAGGTATACGAAATGTGGAGTCTGCAAGGCACTGCAGGAGTGACTCAGCCATGCCGCGTGGAAGTCGCGGTGAACGGAACTTCGCTGCTAATGGAAGTTGACACGGGAGCAAGTGTATCCGTCGTGTCTGGGGACACATTTCACCGAAAGTTTCCGTCGGCACGTCTGAAGCCATCAACTGTTGTGTTGAAGAGCTACTGAGGTGAGCTGTCTCCTGTGCTAGGAAGTTTGCCTGTGACTGTTCAGCTGGGGAGCCGGAAGTGCGAAGAGGTGTTGTACGTTGTTTCTGGTGGTTGCCCGTCCCTCATGGGGCGCGGTTGGATGGAGGGTCTTGGCTTGTAATTATGCAACGCAAGAGAGCTCAATGCTGTGTCATCGCTTAAGGATGTACTGGCTGCGTACTCCAGTGTTTTTGATGACAAACTTGGAACTTTCAAAGGCGTGGCTGCAAAGATCACCATTCAAGACAATGCCAAACCTAGGTTTTTCAAGCCTCGATCTGTACCGTTCGCGATGATCGATCGTGTTAACGAGGAGCTGTTCTGTATGGAACGCGCTGGAGTGCTGCGACCGGTAAGATCATCAGAATGGGCTGCACCCATTGAGCCTATTCTCAAGCGCAACGGACAGATTCCGTTGGTGAATCTGTGGTGTCTTCAAGGTCACGGTGAACCCTGTAACTGTGCCGGAGAACTATCCGATACCGCGTGTTGAGGATCTATTCGCCAGACTGAGTAGGGGTGAGAAGTTCTCCAAGCTCGACCTCGAACATGGCTACTTGCAAGTGGAGCTGGACGAGGCGTCCTCGAAACTGCTGACCGTCAACACGCCAAGGGGGTTGCACTAATACACACGCCTGCCTTTCGGCGTAACTTCAGCACCGTCGATTTTCCAGAGGGAGATGGACAACTTGATGCGCGGACTACCACACGTGGTCGAATACTTCGATGACGTCCTGGTGACTGGGCGCAAGGATAAAGATCACCTTCAGAGCTTGTGCCGAGTACTGCATCGCTTCAAGGGAGCCGGACTGAAGCTGAAGCTTGGCAAGTGCATGCCTTCATAGATCCAAAAGTGGAGTACCTGGGCCACATTGTCACGTCGGCTGGTTTCCATCCTAACCCTAAAAAGACTGAGGCTGTGCTGAAGGCCACTAGGCCTAGCGGTGTGAAGTCACTGCAAAGTTATTTGGGACTGGTACATTTCTACCGGCGATTCCTGCCAAATCTGTCTGCCGTTCTTCATCTACTGAATCAAGACTGCCCAATGTACGGTATTCGCCGTGAGGCCTGTTCACTTTATCTGTGTAGGTGGGGAAGGGTGTCGTATTTGGCCCCTCTGTTACTGGAAGAGTCCAACAGATGGCGACACCGCCCTATTGCATTGCCTAAATGCGCAGTTCACGCAGCGCGCGAACCTGGTCGTAAATAAAGTCAGTCGTTCACTTGACTCTGAGTTGGCTGTTTGCTCGGTCGTACTCGCCTGCAACGCGCGGGGCCCAAACGTCACACTGACCTTCTCTGCGTCACCTCAGCTGGAGCAGAGATGGTCACGTGGCACGCACGTCGCAAGGTGACGTGCACGCGTCTCTGTGCGCGCTCTGTCGGCTCGTTTTAAGCATGAAATGCTTTTAGCTCCCGTTGTCGGCATTGTAGTGACGTCACGCCGAGACCGAGAGCCATCATCCGGGCTCTGAAACGAGAACATCCGGGCACCGTACGAGACTTAACTAGAGTCAACGAGACTCTCTGAGCCCTGCTACGGGACCGGCATGCATACAAGCGCCGGTTGCTCTCCAAACGATTCACAAAAAATAACTGCTGCCAGTGTCTTCTCAATGTTTATCAAGATATCAGTCGAGCTGTGCATTTGATAATGCACGGAATTATAATTTCCGATTTCTAATAACGCGTGGAAAAAGCACATACATGCCACAATACACTTCGTTGTCATAGGTGATCTGTTAGGGGCTTTGAGAGAAGGCCGCTTAGGGAAAGAGGGGAGCTCCAGGGCGAGAAAAGCTTTCGGCTGAAAACTTTCGCTCCCTCCCCAAGGATGGCGCTGCGGTCCTACACTCATGCATAAAGACCCGCCGCAGGGCCTTCAAGCCTTCCCCCTCTGGCAGGCAGATGTATACACGCTCGCGGAGTATTCGAACGCGCTGCATATACATTCTTGTCAGGCCTGCGTCTCGTCGTGTCCGCGTACGCTTCTGCATCGTCCTGGATTTCAATGCCGCCGCCGTCACAGCTGCTTAAGCCGAGCAATGGAGCCTGCAGTGTGTTAGGCCCGTAAACATTTCATGCTTACTCTACTCTCAGTTACGGGAGAGGCGCAATTTTTTGTACCATTTTCCGGTACACACACTAACATACTAACACACACCACCGGCATTGCTCGTAATGGGATTAGTAAGGCTCTCGCGTTGCAAAAAAAATGGCTGAGGCTTAACTTGGAGAATGCGAAGAATGGAGAATGGCTGAGGAGAATGCGAAGCATCATCGTGTCGCGTAATTTGGAGGTGCACACCACAGCGACGGCGCGAGGTGGGCCCCCGTTTCTCCACTGTCGTGACGTCATCGTGTCACGTGGCGTGACGTCATGTATCACGTGATTTGGAGGAGCACAGCGACGGCGCGAGGTGGGCCCCCGTTTCTCCACTGTCGTGACGTCATGTATCATGTGATTTGGAGGCGCACAACCACAGCGACGGCGCGAGGTGGGCCCCCGTTTCTCCATTGCCGTGACGTCATGTATCATGTGATTTAGAGGCGCACAACCACAGCGACGGCGCGAGGTGGGCCCCCGTTTCTCCATTGCCGTGACGTCATCGTGTCACGTGGTGTGGCATCATCGTGTCACGTGATTTGGAGGCGCACAACCACAGCGACGGCGCGTGGTGGGCCCCCGTTTCTCCACTGTCGTGACGTCATCGTGTCACGTAGTGTGACGTCATGTATCACGTGATTTGGAGGCGCACAACCACAGCGACGGCGCGAGGTGGGCCCCCGTTTCTCTACTGTCATGACGTCATCGTGTCACGTGGTGTGACGTCATGTATCACGTGATTTGGAGGCGCGTAACCACGGTGAAGGGCTGAAGTGGTAGCTAAAGTAGTATGCTTCGCATAAAAAAAAAACAAGAGTACCAGAAGCTTTTCCGTGACACGAGCTACATCCTGCGGCTTAACCTACATCGGCCAGACTGGCCGCTGTATTAACGTGCGGCTCATGGAGCACGCTAATTCTTTAAAAAACAAGGAAACAAACTTAGCAAAGCATTATTTCGCATGCAAATGCACGCCGTTTTTTGGTGATACTGATGTGTTGTTTCGTCATTCTGACCAGCGCACTAGAGAAATTGCTGAAGCCTTTCACATTAACAGGAAAGATAAAGGGTGCGTGAGTGCGCCATCTGTAACATTATCTGTAAGGGAAATGAAAATGCTACACAGTGGATAGTGGATCTGTGGATACACACGTGCTTGTAAAGCGGTTTTTACCTTTTTTTAGTACTATGAGATTGTTGACATTGCGCATGTGCGCTGTTTTTTTTTTGTGTGTTGTTGTGTTGTTGTTGTGTGTTGTTTTCGTGTGTGTATATTATGACGTGCTTCTTCCTAATAAAAAATCAGTTGTAAGTTCAGCGCTGTGTGTGTCTTGTCTCCTTCTTGGTCTGTGTGTGTTTGCGCTGTTGAACCATCACTATGAATCTACACCAACTAGCCCAATCTGCAGTTCTTCTACTGTTAAGCTTCCCTGTTCTCAGCTCGACACAAAAACAGTCAACAGGTGTCATACCCTTACCCGAAAACATAAACATACATGGTCTGTTCTGAAAGTAGTAGGACTCATTTTTTTGCACAAAATTTATTCAAGAGAATAGTACAAACGATTACAATTTTTCAAAGTAGCACCCTTCCGCACCTACACGCTGCTGCCAATGAGTTTTACAGTTTTCGTACGCCTCCAGGAACGCCTGGATCAGAATGCTGTTTAACTCCCTCGTCACGGCCTGTTGAACCACCTCTACCGATCCGTGATGTTTCACCTTGAGCGTCGGTTTTATTCTCGGGAATAGAAAAAAGTCTGGCGGGGCCAAGTCGAGACTGTAGGGGGGCTGAGGCAGCGTTGCCGCCTTGTGCTGGGCAAAAAATCGGGGTCCTCATTCACATGATGAAGAAGATCCTACCGGTTGGCCTTTTCCTCCTCTGACAACACTCCCGGCACCAACTTCGCGCACGCTTTCCTCATCGATGAGTTTTCTGTCACGATCTCAAAAACTTGGGTTTGAGGAATGCTCAAGTCATCAGCAATCATTCTGATACTCATGCTACGTTCACTGTTAGGTAAATGTTTCACTCGCTACACATTTTCGTTGGTCTTGCTGGTCGAAGGGCGTCTGGAGCGGTCGTCTTCCTCCACTCTCTCCTTACCTTCTCGGAACAGCTTGTGCCACTCAAAAAACACCTGATCTACCCACGGAAGCGTGACCATAGGCCTCCTTAAGTATGTTGTGAGTCTCTTTGCCCGTTTTACCAAGATTTACTCAAAATTTGATCGCGTATCGCTGATCCAGTAAACGCTCGATGATTCTGCGTAACGAGACGTTTCGACAGGGGTTCACAGTACAAGCGACCTCCTCTCTTCAACGGTCGAGAGCCGACTGCCGATTTTCCCCAGCATTCCCAATATCCCCCTTCAACGATCCTGCATGCGCAGACCACCTCTCGTCCGCCCGTTCGCCCAGGAAAAAACCAGTCCTACTACTTTCAGAACAGACCCTGCATGCGCAGTCTCTCTTCTTCCGAACAGTAAGAGATTGGAACGGCCTTCCCAATGCCGCTGTAATAATAGAAGAAACGCTTGCATTCAAAGAAAAGCTTAAATCTTCAGACACATTATAGGTTTTCGTGTACTTTTCCCCTCTAACGCTGACCTATTGCACTTTGTTTTACTATGCGGTTTTTCCTGTTCTGTAATGCGTTATTGAATTCTTACCCGCCGTTCAGCTCTTCTTCCTGTTTTTTATTCTCGCCTTGTTTCTTCTTTTTTATTCGAATGGTCTGCGTGTGTGCTGGAAAAAGAAAAAAAAAAGCGAGAAAATCTATAAAATCACATGTGGCCATTGAAGTGGCGTGCATATATAAGTCGCAGAATCACGTAAAAATGTCGTCCTGCTTCATCTGATCATTTAACGTTAATAACATTGCGGTACAGGGGAGGTAATTTTGAAACTGTTTTGAGGAGAATAATTTTAGGAAAAATTTCCATAACCGATTTACAAGAGCGAACTCATTTTTCCGCCCTCAATCTTATTGTTGAAGCGGGTAAAAAAAAAAAGAAACTGTAGAAATGGACAGCAAAAGAAAAATGATTTCCTCCCAGCCACCCTGCCAATAGGACCCATTCGCAGTCGATCACAGCGATGTCAAGGATTCTCGATTTTCTGAGAGCACTTGAAACACATTTCTAGCGTTTTTGCTAGACGCCCGTTTCCTGTACCACATACTTACACAAGATTGTCTTGGAGAGTTGGTGCCTGGCGCCTGTGACTAAACAACCCAAAAACCGCAGCCGGTGCCGGGTGTTCGCAAATTTTCTCTTCTGACGAAGCGGACAACTGCGAAGGTTCTTGAGTAGACGTCCATGTTTATGATCTGCCGAGGTTTTCGACATTAGCCCGCTTCGCAACCGTCCTCAGCTCTGTCATGAGTAGAATTCGTCACGTCGGAGTACCTTCAGCTGTTGTCTTGGTTTCCGTCGCTGCCGTCGGCCTTTGTTCTGTCTCCACCGAGGAAACTTTGTCAGCATTTCTGCGGGACGTCGCCGATCCACCCTGCTCACCGAGCACGCTTATCTTCCTGTGGCTATCGCCGAACGGAGCGCATCGCTCATCGGCTCTGCTAAAAACTCTCACCTTCCCTGTGCTACAGTGGACCGCATTTGGAGAGCGTCAGATGAACGAGCTAAAGGCTCACGTAGAGCGCAACAAAAAAATTTGGGTACTGGCACCGGGTATAACACCGAGAGAGAAAAAGATCTTAATTGAGAAACTAAACACGATTAGGCTCAATTTATCGCTGGTGCGATTCGTGTTTGAACTGGAACAGGGAGAGCAGTTGCTCTACGAAGAATATCCGGAAGTTGCCTGCATCCTGGTCGGCGTCAACAGCACGGTCGTTGACGTGGCCGCGGACGGCGCCCGCCACTGCACTCGAAGGAGAGCCCTTGCGTCGGTGCGGGATTTCTGCAGAGGAGAAAACAACGACTCCTATCGGATCTTTAACGGCCAAGAGATGACCATCATGACAGGCGTAGCCCTGACCGCAGTGAACGTCACCCACAGGTACACCCGCGCTCCGGAGTCAGTGCTGCTGCTGAGAACGCTGAGGGACTTCAACACCTCAGTAGTTCCTTACCATTTTGTGGGAGCAGGCGTAGGGCAAGACCGCATGGTGAACGCAATTCACCGCAAGGCGGCTGACCTCTCGATTCTTCCAGTCGGGCTCTCGGAAGAGATTGACGCCATGGTCGACATCCGAGCCATCAACGCCTTTCGATCTCTTGTCTTCTTTTCCCGGAAGTCGGAGCAAGTTCCACCCAGGATCATGCACACCATCCTGTCTTCAGGCGCTGCCCTGACCGCACTCACATGCTGTGGCTTCCTTGTACTAGGCGTCTACGCCTGCCAGAAGCTTCGCGGTTCCCGCACTAGCGTATCATCGTGCCTGCTCTTCCTCGTGTCCAACCTCGTAGGCCGCGGCTACCCTCAACCTCCCCCGTCTGGCAGCCGCGTCACTGGCATTCTGGTCCTGTTCTGGGCGGTGGGCGTGCTCTCTTTCTGCGCGTACCTACAGTCCGCGATCACATCCGAAGTGAACGTCCCCGCTAAAGAGCGGAAGATAAGGAACACCGACGACCTGTTGAAGTACGCCAAGCTGAGGCAGGTACTCCCTTGTCTGGAGCTGAGTTCCGCCTCAGAGTGGTTCATCAAGACGTCGACCACGGACGTTGGCAGTATTCTGCGGGACCTGCTGGACAAGTGTGGCACCGCTTGCCTCAACACCCGGAGCGGCATAAGTGGGTGTCTGTCCCTAGCACATCGAGGAACGCACGTCTACGTGAGGATGTACGATTCCATCGCTGATATCAGTTGGAGCAGACGCGGGTTCAAGCTCGCGGCGAGCGAGGACAGTTTACGGTTTATGCCGACCGCTGTCGCGATTCCCAAGGGCTCTTCCTTTGGCCCAGCTTTGAAGCGACTCGTCGTTCACCTCCTGGAACATGGCCACTCGCAGAGGTTCCACTCGGTCGCTGCAGGCAAGCTGATGATCATGCTGCCTCCTCCTCCAGCGGACAGTGAAGAAGTGACCCTCATCTCCTTCTGGGACCACTTCCTGCTGTACGCCTCGGGAACACTGCTGGCCTGCGTAGCCCTTCTTATCGAGATGCTGACTGCACGACTGAGACGATGAGAGCTCATTCGCTTGTTCAGCATGGCGTCAACCAGCACGATGCTGAAGAAAAACAAAAGCCGAGTTCCAAATTGACGCAGGCTTACAGGTGATTGCATGCACTTTCACTCAGCAAAGCAACCAATTTTCTCGACCATCTGCCGAGCTGGCTCACTGGCTATGTTGTTCGACTGCTGAGCACGACCTCATGTATTCCCGTTCAGCGCGGCTGCACCTCAGTGTAGTATGAAATACTGAAAAGCCTGTACGCTGAGCACTGGTGTTTGCTGAAGAACTTGCGGTGGTGAGAGTCAAGCCGGAGCGCTCCACTGAAAGGCGCACCTTTTGGACTGCAGTGTTGTTAGGCACGTAAAAATCATTTATCCAGTAACTATTAACTATAACCCGGCCAGCTACTGTATGAAGCTTTTTGCACGCGGTGTGGCGTGTAATGAGAGGACACTGTTGCAATATGTATGCACGTGTGATTCTTGTAATAGTTTGTCACCTTGTCACTTGGTTACGAAGTTAACTAAAGCGACAAAAAAGAAGTTTTGATCACGCCTTTCGAGCAGCCAGTCCTTGCTGCTCTGCATGGTCGGCTAGCGAACTAGCAGTGCTTGAAAAACTCGTCGGAGTACTGCACCGTGTGTACTGTGAGAAGTAATAAAATAAGTATACGCAGAATGTGAAACGCTTGTGGGCATGCTCACTGTTTCAGGGAAGCCTGTTGCTAATGATTAAATACAGGCGTTTTGGGATAAAAATACTTTTTCAGCATGATAATACCAGTGTTGGCGACCTCAGAAAACAGGTGAGTCATGTTGGCAAATGAGCTGGTTCACTAAATTCTAATAACGAAGTTTTTAGTGTGGATAATGACTAGATTGTAATTATAGATTTCGAAAACGCGATTGCCCTCGGCGCTGCGGTCCAACAAATTTTGTCAATTTTAAGAGTGATTTGAAAATCGCGCCGACGGTGCGCGCAGACACGTCTCCTATGCACAGGCGTCGGCAAGCTAGAGCCGTTCGACACGCAGACGAACTGGGACGAGTACCGAGAGAGAGCTGTTCAGTACTTTATTGCGAACGATGTGCCGAATGACAAGAAACGAGCTGTCTTGCTCACGTGTTGTAGCCCGGCCACATACACCTTGCTGCGGAACCTGCTGGCGCCCGTGAAGCCGTGCGAGGCAAGTTTGACTACCATTTTTGATCGGGAGGCATTTCTCGCCACAGCCGTCGGAAGTTGTTGCCTCATTCAAATTCAACTCCAGAACACGACAGGCGGGTGAAGCGGCTGCCGACTACTTCGCAGCCCTGAACAAACTGGCCGACGAATGCGGGTTTGGCACCTTTCGTGAGAGCCTTGCTGCGCGACCGTATTGTGGCGGGAATTAACGATGGGTCAATACAGAGACGTCTGTTGGACCTGCCGGACTTGACGCTTGACATGGCGAAGAAAACGGTTATCGCGATGGAGGCGGCAAACAAGGATTCGCAAGAGCTTTCAGCGGCGCCCGCGCCATTTGTCGCGCCAACCAACGCTGTGTCACGTGACTCTACGAAGCCGAGGCGGGAAGAAACGGCCATTTTGTGCTTTCGCTGTGGTGGCGGGCATGTGGCGACGCAGTGCCGACATCTAAACAGTGTCAGCCACTACTGTGGGATTAAGGGCCATTTCTCTCGTGTGTGCAAGGGGAGAAAAAATGTGGCAAACACCAGGAGAGCGGCGCCGCCGTCTATGAACAAATCTGTGCACGTCGTGAACGATGCCATGAGCGGTCGGATGTACTTCAGGTATAGACGTCCTTCACCCCGCGACGTCACGGAGATGCGGTGGCGCTGATGTCAGTAGCGACTTTCGCGTGGTAGGCAAAACAGGTTCCGCCTGCCCGTGCCTACCGCAGCTGCCGCAGCTACCGGCGGCTGCATCGTGGCTACGCACTGCAGAAGTAGCAGGTACTGACCAGCTGTGCCGTTGTTTATCCACGTAGTATCATAAAACGGAAAATTAGATTAGCCTTAATAGGTTTTACCGCATTAGGAAATGGGCCGCGGTAGTAAAAGCGCGAAGTCTGGGTGTCGACAGGCGCTGCCAATCAACGTACTTCATAGCAGGGAAATTTCTGCGCTCATTCAAATGAACGACAGCATGGTACGCTTAAAACTGCGCAAGGAAAAAAAAAGCATGTAGCTGCGCACGTACTTATCACCCTGCGCTGGTGTGCACGGGCGCCGGCAAGGTCATTCACCATCAACGAGTGCGTTATTTCGTTGATAGCACATCATGTTTTTACGTGTGTAGAAGTTATACGAAAATATAATGGCGCGTTTTAGGGCATTTAATATATTCTTGAAACTATTTCTTAACATGACCGACATGATCATTTGATTCTAGTAGAAAGCAGTCTGGTAAGTTGTGACAATCTTGCGCGGTCACGTTGGCATGCTTCGAACAGCGTACTTTAAGTGTGCTAAAAACCACACCCTTTTCATTGCATCATGCATGTGTCATAAGTTGCTTCATGAAGTAGTACATGATCGCGAAGCCTGTTTGGAAAGAAGCAACCGCAGGCGGGCTACCAAAAGAGCACGTAGCGAGATTTACAGGGGATGAGGCAATGAAAAGTTTTTTCTTTATTGATGCATGATATATGCAACCAAATTTGGTGCAAATATGAAATTGCTCTGGTAATTTTAGTAATGCGTTTTATTTTCAGCTATACCTGGTGCAGTTCTTCGGTAATTACAATTAACACCCTCGTCAAGTCACCCCGGGTCTTGAATAATTAAGTATAAAGTGCGGAAAGTTTTTATGCCAGCATGTCCCCAAAGCCCTGTTCTCTATGATGGCGGTATTACTTCTTTTTTTTATTAGATTATCAGTACTTATGCTTGCATAGTCACATGTAAACTTTTGTTATAAAAATAACTAACATACTACTGCTCCTGTAGGAAAAAAATCGGGACATTTATTGCACTTCGCTACTTATCTGGAACCGTTCGCGACAAATAAAATCATTCTATTTCCATTATTTACAAATTTACGAAGGGGGGAGGGATGCCAATCACTGAAAATGTGGTAGATCAAAAAACAACCCTTTAAGTTCACTCCCTTGTTATGGCCTCTTTGCTTTCGCTTTGGTCAAAGAAATGCGGCACTGAAATCAACGAAACCTCTGATCCCTCTTCGTAGTGATGCTACCATTGTGGTACTCCGTCGTCGGAAGCCCGCAGAATTCGCGACGTGCAAGGACCATCAGAAACCGCATTACCTCACAATTTTTGACGACCAGAGATCTAAAAACCGTAATTCTATGAATTTCTACTGAATATTTTGCTATATTTTTTCGTCACAAAACCAAAGACCCAGGGCTAGGAAAGAATATAATTTCAGGAATTCAAACTTTTCACTAAATCCACCAGTTTAAGAAGGGAAGAAGTCGGCCTGGCTGGTGCCTGATCTGACGGCTAAAAACAGCGGTTACGCGAGATATATGAGATCGGGACACGATCGACGCTGTCCCCACTTTTCGTATTGCGCGACACGTGTGTCAACAGATGGTGAGCGCACGTCGGCTCTGCGAAAAAACGCCAGTGCTTACCTCACTACTGTCCTGAGGTAAAATCATTCTGGCTATAGTGCAGAGTGTCAAAAACTTATCATTTTATTCAATGCCTAGGTACAATACACTGTGGCGAAATACGCCGTACATGGCCAATGCGAGTCTGTGTACTTCGAGGAATACTAAGTTGAAAGCATCAACCATTGCTATGATTCTCAGAAACTCAAAACGCACCTACAAGCCTTGAAAACCGGCGCCGCGCCACCTCAACTCGACGCCACTCCCTGGCCTCTTGCCTACCGCGAGCCTGCTAGCGACTGCAGCGCCACCTCGCTTGTTTGCAAACATGGAGGAGGTCTATACGAAGTGTGGAGTCTGCAAGGCACTGCAGGAGTGACACAGCCATACCGCGTGGAAGTCACGGTGAACGGAACTTCGCTGCTAATGGAAGTTGACACTGGAGCAAGTGTATCCGTCGTGTCTGGGGACACATTTCACCGAAAGTTTCCGTCGGCACGTCTGAAGCGATCAACTGTTGTGTTGAAGAGCTACTCAGGTGAGCTGTCTCCTGTGCTAGGAAGTTTGCCTGTGACTGTTCAGCTGGGGAACCGGAAGTGCGAAGAGGTGTTGTACGTTGTTTCTGGTGGTTGCCCGTCCCTCATGGGGCGCGGTTGGATGGAGGGTCTTGGCTTGGAATTATGCAACGCAAGAGAGCTCAATGCTGTGTCGTCGCTTAAGGATGTACTGGCTGCGTACTCCAGTGTTTTTGATGACAAACTTGGAACTCTCAAAGGCGTGGCTGCAAAGATCACCATTCAAGACAATGCCAAACCTAGGTTTTTCAAGCCTCAATCTGTACCGTTCGCGATGATCGATCGTGTTAACGAGGAGCTGTTCTGTATGGAACGCGCTGGAGTGCTGCGACCGGTAAGATCATCAGAATGGGCTGCACCCATTGTGCCTATTCTCAAGCGCAACGGACAGATTCGAATCTGTGGTGACTTCAAGGTCACGGTGAACCCTGTAACTGTGCCGGAGAGCTATCCGATACCGCGTGTTGAGGATCTATTCGCCAGACTGAGTAGGGGTGAGAAGTTCTCCAAGCTCGACCTCAAAGATGCCTACTTGCAAGTGGAGCTGGACGAGGCGTACTCGAAATTGCTGACCGTCAACACGCCAAGGGGGCTGTACTAATACACACGCCTGCCTTTCGGCGTAACTTCAGCACCGTCGATTTTCCAGAGGGAGATGGACAACTTGATGCGCGGACTACCACACGTGGTCGTGTACTTTGATGACGTCCTGGTGACTGGGCGCAATGATAAAGATCACCCTCAGAACTTGTGCCGAGTAATGCATCGCTTGAAGGAAGCCGGACTGAAGCTGAAGCTTGACAAGTGCACCTTCATGGATCCAAAAGTGGAGTACCTGGGCCACATTATCACGTCGGCTGGTTTCCATCCTAACCCTGAAAATTCTAGGGCTGTGCTGAAGGCCACTAGGCCTAGCGGTGTGAAGTCACTGCAAAGTTATTTGGGACTGGTAAATTTCTACCGGCGATCCCTGCCAAATCTGTCTGCCGTTCTTCATCTACTGAATCAACTACTTGGAGCCAAGACACCGTGGATATGGGGTGCTGACCAGGAACGCGCGTTTCGGGAAAGCAAAGAGTTGCTGGTGTCTCCTGCGGTTTTGGCACACTATGACCCTAGGAAAACATTGGTGCTGATTTGCGATGCATCACCATATGAAGTGGGGGCTGTGCTGGCTCACCGTAAGGACACGGGCGCTGAGCGTCCGATCGCTTTTGCATCAAGAAGTCTCACATCAGCTGAGCGCAACTATAGTCATTTGATAAAGATGCACTTGCCATGGTGTTTGGAGTGACCAAGTTTCGGCAATATGTCTGGGGCAGAGAGTTTGAGGCGGTCACCGACAACAAGCCTTTGCTAGGCCTGCTCTCCGCTGACGAACCCGTGCCGGAGACGTGCTCTCCTCGAGTGCTGCGCTGGTCACTGATGCTGGCCGCTTATAACTACAAGCTTAAGTACAGACCCGGAGCCAGCATCGCCAGCGCTGACTGCTTGAGTCGGCTGCCGCTGCCTACTTCGGAACACACTGTTGAGCAGCCAGCTGAAGTATTCATGCTTGAGGCTGTTTACCCCGAGGTCTTGGTGCCGTCTGTTGTGGCTGAAGCCACTTCCAAAGACCCTGTGTTAGCAAAGGTTCGCGAGGCACTGTGGGGTAGAACAGAGCTGCGGGATCCTGTGCTCAAGTCATATGCCAATCGCACAACGCAAATGAGTGTGCAAGAAAATTGCATCCTGCTGGGTTCGCGAGTGGTTATTCCTAGTACACTGGAACCTCAAGTGCTGCATCTACTCCATGAAGGCCACCCTGGAATTTCTAAAATGAAAGCAGTAGCTCGAAGCCATGTGTGGTGGTCGACCCTGGATGAAGACATTACGAATACGGTGCGTAGATGCCATGTGTTTCAGGAGAACCAGAGAACTGCGCGGCCGGTAGCTATGACGCCATGGCTACCCTGAGAAACCGTGGTCGCGAATTCACATCGACTTTGCTGGACCTCTCAAGAATCGTTACTTGCTGATCGTGACGGACGCTTTTTCAAAATGGATAGAAGTTGTTCCTGTGACCACACCATCAGCAGATGCCACGATTCCATGCTTACAGACCATGTTCGCTGCCCATGGTTTGCCAGACGTGATTGTGTCGGATAATGGGCCAGCATTCGTGAGTGCTTCTTTCAGGTAATTCCTTCAGCGCAATGGCATAAAGCATTTGCTAACGCCACCGTATCACCAGGCATCAAATGGTGCTGCGGAGCGTGCAGTGCTAACTACCAAGGCGAAGCTGAAGAAGGCAGTGGGTGGAAGCTTCGACTGTCAGCTAGCCCGCGTCCTTCTGAACTACAGGTCAACGCCGCACGAGACTACTGGGTGCTCCCAGGCTGAGTTGCAACTGGCGAAAATCTTTTCCAGCCCAACTGGTTTATGGAACAATTTCCAGTGGGTTCCAGTTGGAACAATCTGGGTTCCACTTGGTTCCAACTGGAACCAGCTGGAAATTGTTCCATAAACCAGTTAGGCTGGGAAAGATTTTCACCAGGGTGATGATGGGGCGCAATCTGAAGAGAGCTTTGACTCTACTGCGGCCTGACATGAAGTCCTCAGTTCTTACAAGGCAACTAAAGGAGAAGGTTGCGCACGAGCAGCATACCCATCTGACGCCGCTTGTGCAACCAGCGGATCCTGTATATGCACGAAACTTTCGAGACGGTCCACCCTGGGTTCCAGCAATGGTGACTGCAACGTCGGGCGACCACATCACCGATATCACATTGCCTGATGGTCGATCCTGGAGGCGACATCAGGAGCACCTGCGACACGATTTCTCCGCACCCGAAGTGCCTCTGCCAGCTGCAGCAAAGCATCAAGTCTATTCACGTGATGCGAGTGCAGATGGCCAACCGACCTCTGCCGTGGAACCGCACCTGAATGCCAGCAGCGAGGACGGATCTGAACAGCACGAAGCTCCGCCAGGGGAGGATTCAGCACTGGGTGTGCCGGTTGCTCCAGAGCTTCCCAGGTGTGAACCGCAAACACCGCCGTTGCGAAGAAGCTGAAGAGCAAGACGGCCCAATGTACGGTATTCGCCGTGAGGCCTGTTCACTTTACCTTCTCTGTGTAGGTGGGGAGGGGTGTCGTATTTGGCCACTCTGTTACTGGAAGAGTCCAACAGATGGCGACACCGCCCTATTGCATTGCATAAATGCGCAGTTCACGCAGCGCGCGAACCTGGTCGTAAATAAAGTCAGTCGTTCACTTGACTGAGTTGGCTGTTTGCTCGTTCGTACTCGCCTGCAACGCGCGGGGCCCAAACGTCACACTGACCTTCTCTGCGTCACTTCAGCTGGAGCAGAGATGGTCACGTGGCACGCACGCCGCAAGGTGACGTGCACAGTCAGGCGTCTCTGTGCGCGCTCTGTCGGCTCGTTTTTTGAAATCACGCGTGAAATTACCAAATTCTGTTGAACCACAGTACCGAGGGTAATCGTGTTTTCGAGATTCTAACAATTGAAATGTCTATTGTTAATATCCAGCTACAAATTTCTAGTTGCATACAGGCACGTGCATTTATTTTTTAAAAGTTAACTATTCGAATTCTGTTAACCAGCCTACTGTAGTCGGATACAACTTAAGCCTATAGTGACGCACTAGACACATTCAGGACTGCCTTACAGAATTCTTCCACGAGAAACAAATAGTCTGTTGCCAAACTATTTTTTGGGAACCTAAACAAGAAGCTAATCATAAGAAAGAAAATATAAGCTCTAAAATCTTGCCGACTCATGCTTGCTTGATACAGTGAAACATTACAAAAATTTTGCTGTGGCTTAGCTAAGGTTAAGCCTTGGTAAGCGAAAAGCTCTCGCTGCTTTTCAGGGAACTCCCAGGCTAACACTTCTGGATCGGTGTTTCTGCGCCGTCCGACTGTTGCTTCTTCTTCTCCTTCCATGGCGAGTGTCTGCGCCTGTTCAATGGTGAAGCGCGCCTCATATGTGCACTGCGCACGGCTGCGGCGAAAGGTCCAATGGTGGCGAGGATGGCCGCCTCTTCTATGGCCGCAGCCGCCGCTGACGCGTTCTCGCAAAGCCTTGCGAAAGAACCTTCTCCTCTTGGGACGGCGGCGGCGACCGCACGGCAGCGGCGAAGGGTAAAAATCTCTGCCTCTCCCGTAAACGAGAGTAGAGTAAGCATGAAATGTTTACGGGCCTAATGTCATCTCGGTGGAGGACACCCGAACCGCACCGTACAGGAAGGGAGGAACGCCACCACCCGTTCAGCGCAATGCCTTGCCATTTGAACGCAAGGTTTTTTGAGGAAAGGAAATGGCGCAGTAATTCTCTGCCATCTCGGTGGACACCCGAACCGCACCGTAAAGGAAGGGAGGAACGCCACCACCCGTTCGGCGCGATGCCTTGCCCTTTGAACGCAGCGCTTCTCCCCCGGATCACGTATGACAACGAAGTGTAACGTGGCATTTATGTGCTTTTTGCACGCGTTATTGGAAATCGGAAATTATAATTCCGAGCATTATCAAACCCACAGCTCCACTGATATCTTGATAAACATTGAGAAGGCACTGGCAGCAGTTATTTTTTGTCTCATTTGGAGACCAACCGGCGCTTGCATGCCGGTCGCGTAGGAGGGCTTAGAGAGTCTCGTTAAATCTCGTTAAGTCTCGTACGGTGCCCGGATGTTCTCGTTTCAGAGCCCGGATGACTGGAATTCAGTGCCCGGATGACTGGAATTCAGTGCCCGGATGACTGGAATTCAGTGCCCGGATGACTGGATTTCAGTGCCCGGATGACTGGATTTCAGTGCCCGGATGACTGGAATTCAGTGCCCGGATGAGTGGATTTCAGTGCCCGGATGATGGCTCTCGGTCTCGGCGTGACGTCACCACACTGCCGACAACGGGAGCTAAAAGCATTTCATGCTTAAAACGGTGGCGAGGAAGAAAAGCGGCGACGCTCAGACGGGGGAGTAGGTCCCATTCTTGATACTAGTCCCATTCTTGACGTCCCTGACTCATTTGAAACAGTGCAGCACATTCCTATGACAATAAAAGAATTATTGCGAACAGAAAGTGAAGACCCTCGCACAAGCGTCACTATCGATGCACTGCGGTTTAGGTCTACCTGTCTGCCAATCGCGACAGCGCTATGGAGTAACTTTTTAAGCATGAAATGCTTTTAGCCCCCGTTGTCGGCAGTGTGGTGACGTCACGCCGAGACCGAGAGCCATCATCCGGGCACTGAAATCCGCTCATCCGGGCACTGAAATCCAGTCATCCGGGCACTGAAATCCAGTCATCCGGGCACTGAAATCCAGTCATCCGGGTACTGAAATCCAGTCATCCGGGCACTGAATTCCAGTCATCCGGGCACTGAATTCCAGTCATCCGGGCTCTGAAACGAGAACATCCGGGCACCGTACGAGACTTAACGAGATTTAACGAGACTCTCTAAGCCCTCCTACGCGACCGGCATGCAAGCGCCGGTTGGTCTCCAAACGAGACAAAAAATAACTGCTGCCAGTGCCTTCTCAATGTTTATCAAGATATCAGTGGAGCTGTGGGTTTGATAATGCACGGAATTATAATTTCCGATTTCTAATAACGCGTGCAAAAAGCACATAAATGCCACGTTACACTTCGTTGTCATACGTGATCTCTTAGGGGCTTCGCGCATCGAAGCAAAGCCGCGCAGGCGCACAGGGGCCCGGGGGAGAAGCGCTGCGTTCAAAGGGCAAGGCATCGCGCCGAGCGGGTGGTGGCGTTCCTCCCTTCCTTTACGGTGCGGTTCGGGTGTCCACCGAGATGGCAGAGAATTACTGCGCCATTTCCTTTCCTCAAAAAACCTTGCGGTCAAATGGCAAGGCATCGCGCTGAACGGGTGGTGGCGTTCCTCCCTTCCTGTACGGTGCGGTTCGGGTGTCCACCGAGATGACATTAGGCCCGTAAACATTTCATGCTTACTCTACTCTCGTTTACGGGAGAGGCAGAGATTTTTTGAGGAAAGGAAATGGCGCAGTAATTCTCTGCCATCTCGGTAGACACCCGAACCGCGCCGTAATGGAAGGGAGGAACGCCACCACCCGTTCGGCGCGATGCCTTGCCCTTTGAACGCAGCGCTTCTCCCCCGGATCACGTATGAGAACGAAGTGTAACGTGGCATTTATGTGCTTTTTGCACGCGTTATTAGAAATCGGAAATTAGAATTCCGTGCATTATCAAACCCACAGCTCCACTGATATCTTGATAAACATTGAGAAAGCACTGGCAGCAGTTATTTTTTGTCTCGTTTGGAGATCAACCGGCGCTTGCATGCCGGTCGCGTAGGAGGGCTTAGAGAGAGTCGTTAAATCTCGTTAAGTCTCGTACGGTGCCCGGATGTTCTCGTTTCAGAGCCCGGATGACTGGAATTCAGTGCCCGGATGAGTGTTTTTTTATTCGCATATCAGGAGGGTATTGGATCGATTCACAAACTTCAAAACCCTTAATTTTCTATGCGTTCCCCGAGAATGATCCTTTTTATCTGCCTATGTGAAAGGCACTGGACTAATTGACAAATCTGACTGGCCGTCATACACCCCTATTGCTTTTTCTTCAAAAAAAATCATGTATCCCCCTTGCTATGTATTCGGCGCGCACGGATCTTTTCATTTGCCTATCTGAAGGATATTGGGCTGATTGACAAACTTCAAAACCATCATGTATCCCTCCTTGGTATGTATTCGGCGTGCACTGACCTTTTTATTTGTCATCAGGAGGAAATCTGACTGACTGACAAACTTTAAAATCATCCTGTGTCCCAGTGGCGGTCCCAGTGATTGGTTCTAGGGGGGGCGGACTGGCTTCCGTATAAAAAAATAGAAAAAACGATTTTTTATTTACACTCTATTCGTACAACGATTTTTGTGCACTTTGTTGTTAAAAAATCAATGGCGAACGATAAGATGTTATAACATAACTCATGCTTTCAATGCTAACGGTTACGTGAACAATATTCATAATT
This sequence comes from Amblyomma mixtum, assembly GCF_055824585.1. Taxonomy (NCBI): domain Eukaryota; kingdom Metazoa; phylum Arthropoda; class Arachnida; order Ixodida; family Ixodidae; genus Amblyomma; species Amblyomma mixtum. Next base: position 30,439,301 of record NC_143012.1, on the reverse strand, counting down.
CATATCTATTTATGATTTATGTATGAATATTGCTCATGTAACCATTAACTTATATAATTCATATATATTTACGCGGCGGTCGAATTTCGATTTAGGAAAAATTCTGGCGGCCCGCGTACTGTGCGATGCCAGTGCACGTTAAAGAACTCCAGCTGGTCGAAATTGCCGGAGCCCTTCACTACGGCGTCCCTCATAGCTTGAGTCGCTTTGGGACGTTAAACCCCTATAAAGCACACAAACAAAACAGATATATTTATCTCACAATATTTCAAATTGAATGATAGTGCCAGTCATGAAGCGCAAAAGTAACTGTGAGGTCACGGCAGGACCACGATACCTCGACAGTCACGCACGAATTGAACTCGTATAACTACCAACCCATTATATAACTAATACTGTTGTAAAAGAGTATTAGCTTGCATGACTTAGTATAGCAGTAGGAAACTGGTGTGAAATATGGCAAATGTCTTTAAATATGGTTAAGTGTAAGGTCATGCGTTTCCATAGATGCTCCAACTTAATACCACATAGCTACTTTATATGCGGTTCTCGTTTACATCTAAAGCATACAAATATCATAGATTTCACCTGTCTGACGATCCTACGTGGTCAACGCACATCAACCACACCACTGCAGCATCCAGCCGATCCCTTGGCTATCTTCAACGCTCAATGAAGTTTACCCACAGCACTTGTAAAATTACTAGCCTACACCACATTAATGCGCCCAAAATTAGATTATAAAGCCGCCATTTGGAACCCACACGAGGAATTCATTTCTGGGAGCATAGAAGCTATCAAAATCACGCCATTAGATCTGTTCATGCCGATTATTCATCCTACACAAGCGTAACCGATCTTAAGAACCGATTCAGCTTGCAATTATTAAAGCACCGTTGAAAACTAGCCAGTTTAGACCCTTGTGATCGTTTCGACTATTCATTTTCGTTAAGCTCCCTGTTAAGCTTCCCTGTTCTCAGCTCGACACAAAAACAGTCAACAGGTGTCATACCCTTACCCGAAAACATAAACATACATGGTCTGTTCTGAAAGTAGTAGGACTCATTTTTTTGCACAAAATTTATTCAAGAGAATAGTACAAACGATTACAATTTTTCAAAGTAGCACCCTTCCGCACCTACACGCTGCTGCCAATGAGTTTTACAGTTTTCGTACGCCTCCAGGAACGCCTGGATCAGAATGCTGTTTAACTCCCTCGTCACGGCCTGTTGAACCACCTCTACCGATCCGTGATGTTTCACCTTGAGCGTCGGTTTTATTCTCGGGAATAGAAAAAAGTCTGGCGGGGCCAAGTCGAGACTGTAGGGGGGCTGAGGCAGCGTTGCCGCCTTGTGCTGGGCAAAAAATCGGGGTCCTCATTCACATGATGAAGAAGATCCTACCGGTTGGCCTTTTCCTCCTCTGACAACACTCCCGGCACCAACTTCGCGCACGCTTTCCTCATCGATGAGTTTTCTGTCACGATCTCAAAAACTTGGGTTTGAGGAATGCTCAAGTCATCAGCAATCATTCTGATACTCATGCTACGTTCACTGTTAGGTAAATGTTTCACTCGCTACACATTTTCGTTGGTCTTGCTGGTCGAAGGGCGTCTGGAGCGGTCGTCTTCCTCCACTCTCTCCTTACCTTCTCGGAACAGCTTGTGCCACTCAAAAAACACCTGATCTACCCACGGAAGCGTGACCATAGGCCTCCTTAAGTATGTTGTGAGTCTCTTTGCCCGTTTTACCAAGATTTACTCAAAATTTGATCGCGTATCGCTGATCCAGTAAACGCTCGATGATTCTGCGTAACGAGACGTTTCGACAGGGGTTCACAGTACAAGCGACCTCCTCTCTTCAACGGTCGAGAGCCGACTGCCGATTTTCCCCAGCATTCCCAATATCCCCCTTCAACGATCCTGCATGCGCAGACCACCTCTCGTCCGCCCGTTCGCCCAGGAAAAAACCAGTCCTACTACTTTCAGAACAGACCCTGCATGCGCAGTCTCTCTTCTTCCGAACAGTAAGAGATTGGAACGGCCTTCCCAATGCCGCTGTAACAATAGAAGAAACGCTTGCATTCAAAGATAAGCTTAATTCTTCAGACACATTATAGGTTTTCGTGTACTTTTCCCCTCTAACGCTGACCTATTGCACTTTGTTTTACTATGCGGTTTTTCCTGTTCTGTAATGCGTTATTGAATTCTTACCCGCCGTTCAGCTCTTCTTCCTGTTTTTTATTCTCGCCTTGTTTCTTCTTTTTTATTCGAATGGTCTGCGTGTGTGCTGGAAAAAGAAAAAAAAAGCGAGAAAATCTATAAAATCACATGCCATTGAAGTGGCGTGCATATATAAGTCGCAGAATCACGTAAAAATGTCGTCCTGCTTCATCTGATCATTTAACGTTAATAACATTGCGGTACAGGGGAGGTAATTTTGAAACTGTTTTGAGGAGAATAATTTTAGGAAAAATTTCCATAACCGATTTACAAGAGCGAACTCATTTTTCCGCCCTCAATCTTATTGTTGAAGCGGGTAAAAAAAAAAGAAACTGTAGAAATGGACAGCAAAAGAAAAATGATTTCCTCCCAGCCACCCTGCCAATAGGACCCATTCGCAGTCGATCACAGCGATGTCAAGGATTCTCGATTTTCTGAGAGCACTTGAAACACATTTCTAGCGTTTTTGCTAGACGCCCGTTTCCTGTACCACATACTTACACAAGATTGTCTTGGAGAGTTGGTGCCTGGCGCCTGTGACTAAACAACCCAAAAACCGCAGCCGGTGCCGGGTGTTCGCAAATTTTCTCTTCTGACGAAGCGGACAACTGCGAAGGTTCTTGAGTAGACGTCCATGTTTATGATCTGCCGAGGTTTTCGACATTAGCCCGCTTCGCAGCCGTCCTCAGCTCTGTCATGAGTAGAATTCGTCACGTCGGAGTACCTTCAGCTGTTGTCTTGGTTTCCGTCGTTGCCGTCGGCCTTTGTTCTGTCTCCACCGAGGAAACTTTGTCAGCATTTCTGCGGGACGTCGCCGATCCACCCTGCTCACCGAGCACGCTTATCTTCCTGTGGCTATCGCCGAACGGAGCGCATCGCTCATCGGCTCTGCTAAAAACTCTCACCTTCCCTGTGCTACAGTGGACCGCATTTGGAGAGCGTCAAATGAACGAGCTAAAGGCTCACGTAGAGCGCAACAAAAAGACTTGGGTACTGGCACCGGGTATAACACCGAGAGAGAAAAAGATTTTAATTGCGAAACTAAACACGATTAGGCTTAACCTGTCGCTGGTGCGATTCGTGTTTGAACTGGAACAGGGAGAACCGTTGCTCTACGAAGAATATCCGGAAGTTGCCTGCATCCTGGTGGGCGTCAACAGCACGGTCGTTGACGTGGCCGCGGACGGCGCCCGCCACTGCACTCGAAGGAGAGCCCTTGCGTCGGTGCGGGATTTCTGCAGAGGTGAAACCAACGACTCCTATCGGATCTTTAACGGCAGAGAGATGACCGTCGTGACAGACGTAACCCTGACCGCAGTTAATGTCACCCACAGATACACCCGCGCTCCGGAGTCAGTTCTGCTGCTGAGAATGCTGAGGGACCTCAACGCCTCAGTTGCTCCTTACCATTTTGTGGGAGCAGGCGTAGGACGAGACCGCACGGTGAACGCAATTCACCGCAAGGCGGCTGACCTCTCGCTTCTTCCAACGGGGCTCACGGAAGAGATTGACGCCATGGTCGACATCCGAGCCATCAATGCCTTTCGAACTCTCGCCTTCTTTTCCCGGAAGTCCGAGCAAGTACCACCACGGATCATGCACACCATCCTGTCCTCAGGCTCTGCCCTGACCGCACTCACATGCTGTGGCTTCCTTGTACTTGGTGCCTACGCCTGCCAGAAGCTCCTCGGATCCCGCACTAGCGTAGCCTCGTGCCTGCTGTTCCTCGTGTCCAACCTCGTAGGCCGCGGCTACCCTCAACCTCCCCCGTCAGGCAGCCGCGTCACTGGCATTCTGGTCCTGTTCTGGGCGCTGGGCGTGCTCTCCTTCTGCGCGTACCTGCAGTCCGCGATCACATCCGAAGTGAACGTCCCCGCTAAAGAGCGCAAGATCAGAAACACCGACGACTTGCTGAAGTACGCCAAGCTGGGGCAGGTACTGCCTTGTCTTGAGCTGAGTTCTCCCTCAGAGTGGTTCATCAAGACGTCGACCACGGATGTTGGCAGGATTCTGCGGGACCTGTTGGACAAGTGTGACACCGCTTGCGTCAACACCCGGAGCGGCATAAGTGGTTGTCTGGCCCTAGCACATCGAGGAACGCATGTCTACCTGAGAATTTACGATTCCATCAGTGATATCACTTGGAGCAGACTCCAGTTCAAGCTCGCGGCGAGCGAGGACAGCTTGCGGTTCATGCCAACCGCTGCCGTGATTCCCAAGGGCTCTGACTTTGGGCCAGCTTTGAAGCGACTCGTCGTACAACTCCTGGAACATGGCCACTCGCAGAGGTTCCACTCCGTCGATGTAGGCAAGTTCATGGTCAGGCTGCCTCCTCCTCCAGCGGACAGTGAAGAAGTGAGCCTCATCTCCTTCTGGGACCACTTCCTGCTGTACGCCTGGGGAACACTGCTGGCCTGCGTAGCCCTTCTTATCGAGATGCTGTCCGCACGACTGAGACGATGAGGACTCATCAGCTCGTTCAGCATGGCGTCAACCAACACGATGCTGAACAAGAACGAAAGAAGAGTTTCAAATTGACACAGATTTATAGGTGATTGCATGCACTTTCACTCAGCAAAGAAACAAATTTTCTCGACCATCTGCCGAGCTGGCTCACTGGATATGGCGTTCCACTGCTGAGCACGATCTCAAGGGTTCCCGTTAACAGCGGCTGTACCTCAGCGAAGCTGGAATACTGAAAAGCCCGTACGCTGAGCACCGGTGCTCAATGAAGAACTTCAGGCGGTCAGGGTCAAGCCGGAGCCCTCAACTGGACAGCGCACCTCTTGGATTGCAGTGTTGTTTAGGCACGTAAAAATGCTTTAACCAACAACTATTAACTATATATCGGCCAGCTACGGTATGTGCTACTCTGTGACTGAAAGCTATGTAACGATTAGGCACTGCACGATATAGCTGTCATTGTATGAATTTCTACACCTCAAGTCAGGCTACCTACATGTATCGCTAAATGAAGCTTTTTGCACGCAGTGTGGTGTGTAATGAGAGGACACTCTTGCAATATGTATGCACGTGTGGTTCTTGTAATAGTTTACCACTTGGTTACGAAGTAAACGAAAGCTACAAAAAAACTGAAGTTTTGATTACGCCTTTCGAGCAGCCAGTGCTTGCTGCGCTGCATGGCCGCCTAGCGAACTAGCAGTACTTGCAATGTACTGCACCATGTACTGTGAGAAGTAATAAAATAAGTATACGCAGAATGTGAAGCGCTTGCGGGCATACTCGCCGTTTCAGGGAAGCCTGTTACTAATGATTACATATAGGCATTTTGTCACAAAAATCCTTTTTCAGTATAACACCAGTGTTGGCGACCTCATGAACCAGGTGACTCATGTTGGCAAATCAGCTTGTTAACTAAATTATAATAACGAAGTTTGTAATTACTGTGGTTACTGACCTGATTGTATTGAAATAGGTTTTAGGCGCAAAAAACAGACGAGACACATAGGAAGGTAACAGGACGAAGCGCCAACTTCCAACTGATTTTATTGCATGCATGAAACGTACTTATAAAGCTTGTCGTCACATGCGCAGGAGGGTCACCTAAAGCTCAAGAACGACATGATAAGGCGCGCTCCAGGAATTTCTTTTCACAGTTAGACAATACAACTGATGTGTCGCTTACGCACATGTCGCCTTTCTTTTTGATAAAAAACGCTTCTATCAATTCCCTCCCAGTAGTGTCATTGCTTTTGCCAAGAATGCGCACATCAGTGAAGCATGGCTCACAACAGCGGGACGGGCACTTAATAATGTGCTTAGTTAGATGTGTGCCTTCCTTTTTCTGCTCTACATTTCTCTCAAGTTCCCTCGTTCGCTCATTCAGGCACCTGCCTTTCTGACCTATGTAAGAGTGCCCGCAAGACAGTGGGATTTCCTAGACAACCCCTTCAGCACATTTCACGAACGGGCTCTTGTGCTTTGTTCCGAAGCCTCGTTCCTTGCTGTTGTCTTTGTCAGTACGGGAGCAAAGGCAATACCTCCTAGAAAGACTTGAGGCCTGCGCGCTGCGCGAGTGACGTCACATCCAGTAGGCGGATGGCCGCGTCGCTCGCTTCCTCCGCAGCGCTTGGTGTCGCTTTTTTAGGATGGTTTAGTCCCTCTCTATCGACCGCTGTATTAAGCGCGAGTGCGACCGCTTTACAAGCGTACAAAAAGATAGGCGTGCGCTCATTTATAAAGAAAGGAAGAGCCTGCTGTGAAATAACTAGGGGCCTGGTCAGCTGCAGTGCACTTTTTAGAGAAGTAAGATTGACAAACTACTCCAGGTGAGCGAATAACTGATACAAAACGCGAGAATTCTTCAGTGCAGTTGTTTCGCTTCGCTGGCTTCGGCTTCAGCGGCGTGCGTCACGTGAATTCGGGATGATGGAGGCAACAGCAACTCGATCGTCACCTTCATGCAAAACTGTGTAATGGTGCCTATTGCAGCATTCTACAATTACTGCTCCCATGGGGAGTTTATTGTTTGCTGGATATTCAAGAATGAGGCAAAATTTAGTCGACAACCAAAAGACAAATTTCGGTTTATTGGTCATGGGCATGCAAAGGCGCTATAAATAAATGTAAGACAATATAATATACATACAGTACACAGAACTAATGAAGCATCAAGGTAACAAAATTGAACTGCCAGGTAGTAACCACAGATTTGTAAAACAAACATACCCTTTAAATATGAAAACATAAATTGTACTCATGGTCACACTTAAGACTTAGACCATGTCACATACAGTAGAACAGGTCACTGCAACAAACATCAAGGAAACGAAGGCAGTCATGGTTCGCAGTCCAAAATAACACAAAACTTTTAGCAACATACGGTTAAGCACAAAACATATATGATGAAAAACAATTGCAATCAACTAGAATGAGGAACTTGGTTACTTCACATATATGGCACTGCGAGAACAAATCAAAGCAATAAACACTCCACATACAAACAAGCACATGCTCCTCTCTTCTTTTGGAACACTGTGGTGTGGACAGGTACGATGGGCAGTCGTTGAATATTGAAGGCACAGCGCTAGGGTCCAGTCGTGGCACCGGCAAAGTGGTCTCGATAACCTTTCCAGACCTTGGGTCATGATAGCCTGTTTTTTTTAATAAAGCTCTCATGGAAGTGCAGCGCACAGACCTGCAAAACCGAAAACAGGGGACTGTACCACAAAAAGATATCACAGTGTCTCCGAAAGGACATTAATTATGTATACGTGCTCAAGGTAGTTTTTTTTTTTGGTATTGGCAGATTCTTTCCTGATGCAAGCACAGGCTGAACGAACACTTTTCGCAGAAAACACATGGTATTTGGTGTTTAACGTCCCAAAGCAGCTCAGGCTACGAGAGACGCCGTAGTGGAGGACTCCGGATCATTTCGACCATCTAGGGTTCTTTAACGTGCACGCGTCTGTCGACACTCCTGCCGACGCGTCTGTCGACATTCCTGCCGACGCGTCTGTCGACACGGCTGCCGACGCGTCTGTCGACATTGCTGCCGACGCGTCTGTCGACACGGCTGCTGACGCGTCTGTCGAAATTCCTGCCGACGCGTCTGTCGACACTGCTACCGACGAGTCTGTCGAAATTCCTGCCGACGCGTCTGTCGAAATTCCTGCCGACGCGTCTGCTAACGACAGTATGAGGCATTAAAGGCTTTCGCCTTAATATGAACACGAAAGAATTTCACTTGTCAGCCGTAGGAAGCATTCTGAGAGTCGCCTCGTCCTTCTATGCGGCACAACGGATTCTAGGCCTAACGCTCAATATGCTCGCACTGACAATGAACTTTGCGCAGCGTAAAAGCGGGCATGAAGGTACACAACAAGCTAATTAAAGCAGTTCTTACCCTTGAAGAAGCTGTAACTTGGTAGTCCTTGCGTGGTATTGCACGCAGCCAGTTGTTCCGCTGGGCATCGTCCTTCGGAAATCAGAAGACTTGAATTTTCGAGTCTTCGTCGTAGTTTCCCCGGCATTTCGGCACACAGCACTTGTAAGGCATGCTGATAGCCGCACTTCACTCCTTGACAACCACCACGCGCGCCGATCATGCGCAGGAACGCGCACCCAGTGCAGAAACACAGAACGACGCCAGAACGATGCACGCAACGGCAGGCTTCCTGCCGCTGGTCCGCGCGCGCCGACTGCGGGGTTCCTCGGTTCGTTTCGTGCGCGCGCGCCTCCCGACTCTCGAAGAGGCGATCGCCTACCGGAAATGACGTTGGTCACGTGACATTTGGGAGCGCGCAGGCCTGAAGTCTTTCTAGGAGGTATTGGCAAAGGCCACCTGGCTTTCTTGGTGCCGAGAAGGCGAGCCGTACAGCATGGCGGCTGGCAACTTCCTTCAAATTATGGGCCACACGATGCAGGTATGGCACCAGCACTGGTCTTACGTCTTCTCGAGGGACCTCTGGGCTAGCTCTACCAGTACTTTTCTTTGTCTTGTTTAGGAGACATTCAACCACCGCAGTCACGAGCGAACGGGGGAACCCGGCTTCAAAAAGCCTAGCCAATTGGTGATTAAAACTGCCCCGCATTTTGTGAGGGCATGACTTTTTGAGTGCCGATTCAAGGCAAAGCGAAGCAATCCCGCGTTTCACAAGTTTAGAATGGCAGGAGTCAAAAGGTAGCAGCTGCTTCTTTGCACGCGGAAAATATGACCAACATACCCGCTCGCCACAGAACTCAATTGTCAAGTCTAAAAACTGTAATGATTCATGATCAGGTAGCTCGTGTGTGAACTCCAGACCTTTTCCATGCTCTCTAAAGGCAGATAAAACACTGTCCACTGTTTCCTTAAGGTTGTAAATACCTTCTTTAGCTAAAACAATCATAAAATCATTAACATACTGTTAAGAGTGGACAACGTGGTCCTGGAAGCCGGGTGTGACTCATCGCAAAGCAAGGGATATGACGAGGCCTGGCGCCGGCGGCAGAAGCATAGACGACGACGGCCGGGGCTGTTGCACTCCAAATCACCGAACCTCCGAACCGATCGAAGGACGCTGTCTCCCACGGGCCTGGGAGAAATTACTGTCAAACGAGTGTCGTCGTTGGGCAAAGATGCGGCGAGAGCTTGCACAGCAGCACGGCGGAAGCAGCGGTATACGTTGGCCGAGTCGACCTTCGGGTCACCGGACTGGATGATGCTACGCAAGGTCACGCTGAGCGAGGCTGCTAATTGAAAGACGCTGTGTCGAAGGAGTCTCGTGCTTCGGCCATCCGGCGGGGGAGTTCGAGAAGGTTCAACCACCTGCGAGAAGACTGCGGGATTCTGCTTTCCCACGGAGGCAACGCACAGAAAACTTGCGGCAGTGGTCAAGGTGACGCATCTGTGTTTGATGACTGTCTTCCCCTTCTCATCCCCCGAGCTGTGAGAGAGCGAGAGAGCTTCAGCACCGCCCCTGCCGTGGGTGGTACCGCCGGCGTCATCAATGGCCCATCCGATTGGACAACGTTATTCGAACTAAGTTCCCCAGTCAGGGATCTGGGGAACGCGAACCGTATTTAACGGGATGTTGTTGTGTGATCGCAGCATTGCATTGCATTGCATTCGATTCTCTTCTGTAAATATGTAGAATAAACCCTCTTGTACAGTTTCCTCGATAGCGCAGTCCGTCAACGTCATTCGGAGCCGGTACCTGTGAGGCTAAACGAGTTAGTCATCTCCAGGACCCCTCCGTCTTCAACTCTGGTTCCAGCGGTGGGATAGAAGCCCCATCTTTAACACTGGTTCCAGCGGTGGTCATGTGAGGCCCGTTTCTAACACTGGTGGCAGCGGTGGGATTGTGGCCCCGTTCTTAACAATACCTAAAAACTTTAAAAACCTTGTCACTGAGTAAAACTTGCTGCAGAGCTTGGTCAATATGAGATAAAAAGATGTGACATAGCACCGGCGCCACACAGGACCCAATGCATATGCCTGACTTCTGCAGAACAAACTGCTGGTCAAAAGCGATAAAAGTAGATTCCAGGTCATCTATGGAAATACCGGCTGAGTTCTGAAAAGAAATCGGGTCATTTTCTTCAATGCACTGCCTAACAGCGGAGAACAAGGAGCCATGAGGAACTGAATAGAACAAATCTACAACGACCACTGAAAAAGCACTCCCAACATCAGGGTTGGTTTCAAAAAAGTCACAAATTTCATTTGACCGTTTCGTCAAAAACGGATCATTTACATGCAGCTTAGACAAGGGCTTAGCCAAATAAATGCGAAGATTTTTCTGCCACGTGCCTTTTTCAGTTACAATAGTTCTAAACGGCATGCATTTGCTTGTGAGTTTTGACAGAAAAGAAAACTTTGAGCGCGCTCTTTTTGCTATCTCTAATCTGCAGCAAAGAGGGCTAACCCAATACACGGATCCTATGCAACCTACCAGGATAGGCAACAGAGTGAACAGGGACACGTGCCCGGACCTCACGATAGGCAAAAATCTCCCAGACTTAAGCTGGAGCAACACTAGACAAAATCTGGGAAGTGATCATTATATCATGGCATCTAGAATCACCTTCGGCAATCTCAAACCCCAACCCAGAAAAAACAAAATCACAGACTGGGACAAATTTAGGACGATCCGCGACCTAAATCATGAACCGATCTCACACCTAGAACAGTGGACACAAACCCTCCTGTCGGATGTGGGAAAGGCCACTAAAGAATAGTACATGACCTAGGCGTAAATACGATTGACAGCCGACTTACACACATGTGGGAGGCAAGGCAAAGCCTAGAAAAAAGATGGCTTAAACAAAACTGCAACAAAAAGCTTAGAAACAGGATACTCACACTCACAGAGGAAATTCAACACCACTCCGCAGAAATCGCAAGACAGCAATGGAACCATATCTGCGAAAATGTAAATGGCAATGTAGGCACGAGAGAGACGTGGAACCTTCTGCGGCATGTCCTTGATCCGGAATCCAACAAAGCTACGACTGAAAGGGAAATCACCAAAATTTTAAACATGGACCCAGGCACGTATAAAGATATTATAAACACGCTACAACAGAAATACTTCTGCACAACCCGAGAGACGCAGTCCCTACCCGATAATAAAGGACAACCTAACCCCATCCTGGACGCTGACATAACAATAGCGGAAATAAGAGCAGCCCTCCATAAGATACGCACGACATCCGCCCCGGGAGAAGACGGCATTAACAATAAGACACTCAGAAACCTAGACGACGCTTCCATCACAGCCCTCACAGACTTTGCGAACGAGTGTTGGAGGGACGGAAATTCCCAGCGGCTTGGAAACATACCATTGTTAAATTCATCCCAAAACCGGGCAAAAAGCTCGCGCTCGAAAACCTCAGACCTATTTCGCTTACTTTGTGCATAGGAAAACTGATAGAGCACGTCATACTAGACAGACTCCAGTCTCACATGCACAAAGAGAATTTTAAGGCGGAAGCCTTTAATGTCTCATCGTTGTAAGCAGCAGTTGTCGACAGAAATGTCACGCTTTTCAATTGGTCGAAACGGTCGTGACGTCACAGTGCGCGAATTTGAAACGGGACCAATTGTACTTTGGCTAGTAACCATGCAACCAATTGAAGGGATCGTATAGTGATGCTCCAAGTAAGTGGGACTGAGCTTAGTTAACTGCTTAATTACCCAATTAGCCTAATTAACTTTTCTAGTCAGGCCATGTAATTTAATAAAACCGAGTAGGAAATTGGTCGAGCTCGGGAATCGAACCCCGGTTTTCGGCGTGCGAGACGACCATGCTATCCACTCCGCCATGCCAGCTCGATGGTTTGGAATGAACAAAGGCGCCTCTAGTGAATACGGTGTCTTCGCTCACTCCCATCCTCCTCCCTTCCTTTTCGGCGAGGTTTAGGTGTCCACCGAGATATGAGAGACAGATACATTTCCTTTCCTCAAAAACCAATTTACCGACGAGCGAGGCATAGAACCAAATGGGCGATGGCGTTCTATGGACTCCCTGGCAGCGTTGCAAGACGCTGTCGCGTTCCACTCTTAGAGGCGAAGCTTAACATCTTAACCACACATCAGTGACCACACTTTAGGTCAAAAAAGTGCCCCCCCCCCCTGAATTTTGACGGCTGTCCACCGAGATATGTGAGACAGTTACTGCGTAATTTCCTTTCCTCAAATACAATTTTCATTTTCTTCATTACGGCTCCTCTTTATCTGTCTTCTTTCACTCCCACTTCCTTCCTTATTCTACGGTGCGGTTCAGGTGTCCACCGATATGACAGAGAATTACTGCGCCTTTTCCTTTCCTCAAACAGCGTTGCGTTCCAAGGGCAAGGCAACGCGTCGAACGTGTGGTGGCGTTCCGTGGACTCCCTGGCAGCGCTTTGCCCTAAATGCAAAGCTTAATCGTCATTAATTAGCAGTTAATTGGTATTCAGGCATTAAAGTAATTAACCATGTATTAGTGATTTCTCATCACTTAGTAATTAGTACTCAATTATATGTGACGCCACCAGTGCCACAGAAGCAGCCAAAGTGGTGCGGAAAACGCTTTCGCCTCTACGCACTTTAGACAGCCAAAGTGGCCCCTCAATTTATATCCACACACTATGGTTGGCTTTAGACCACATTTATCAACACAGGACACGATACTCAGACTAGCAAACGAAGTTCTATCTCAGGAGCACGGAAAGAGCACCAGGGCAATCCTAGCTCTAAATTTAACGAAAGCGTTTGATAACATCAAACACAAATCAATCCTAGAATCTCTTTCATCGTTGAATCTAGGCGAAAGACCGTTTAACTACATCAAGGACTTTCTCTCCGATAGAACGGCTAAAATTCAAATTGGCACCATCAAATTCGACACCTTCAGTTTAAGAGACAGAGGAACGCCGCAAGGATCGGTCCTCTCCCCCTTCTTATTCAATATAACCCTCATCAAAACGACACACGCACTCTCAAAAATCCCAGACCTAGAACACTCTTTGTACGCGGACGATATCACCCTTTGGACCACCAAGGGGAGTATCGCCACGATACAACATACGCTACAACAAGCGGCAGATGTAGTAGTAGAGGAGGCACAAGCCGCGGAATTCGCGCGTTCCCCCCCAAAATCTGAAGTCCTCATCCTACACCCAAAGCATCAAAGAAAGAATAAAGCGCCTGAGATCAAAATCAACGCGGAAGGGGCAGCCATCCCAGAAGTGGAAACGCTAAGAATTTTGGGAATGCTGATACAGCCAAACCAAAAAAAAAACGACACACTAATTAAGAAGCTGAGAAACACTGTCAACCAAATCTCCTTCCTCATCAGACGCATCTTGAATAGGCGAGGAGGAGTTTAAGAAGCCGAGACCAGGAGACTAATAAAAGCCTTCGTTCTTAGCAAAGTCATCTACTCTACACCATACGTCACCCTCACAGTCAGAGAAAGAGACGATCTGGATTCTGTAATTAGACAGTCGTACAAAATTGCGCTCAACCTCCCTCGTCATACTCCAAATGAAAAACTACTACAGTTAGGAATTCATAACACCTTAGCGGAAATGATGGAAGCACACCTCACCGCACAATATGAAAGACTATCAGGCACTCAAACGGGACGTTTCCTCCTAAAGAAAGCAGGAATACAATATGAAGAAATCCGTACACACACCTTGCCAATTCCAAGACACGTGCACGAACACTAAACAGTCCCTCCTCTGCCTAAAAACATGCATCCACACTACGATACGGACAGAAGAAAGGCTAGGGCACAAAAACTTCACGAAAGATTTTCAGTTCAGGAAGACACGGCGCACGTGGACGTGACATAACAAGCGGACAGAGACGCCTTTTCCCTGGCAGTTGTCGATCATCAAGGTTCTCCCCTTGCTTCGGCGACAATCGATAAAACAAAATTTCCGGAGGAGGCCGGAGAAGCTGCCATAGCTTTAGCCACACTGCCAAATACATCATCAGCGACTCTAAAACAGCAATTCAAAATTTTGCAAAAGGAAGGGCCCACTCCGCAGCCATCAAAATCTTAAAGAAAATCTCCAATACCCGCCAGATCACATTGATCTGGGTCCCCGCCCATTCGGACCATCCTGGAAACGATGCGGCGCACCAATTTGCCCGAGGATTCGTGGTTAACCGGGAAGTGCGCTACCCCGAGCTCAGATCGGCCAAGGAGCAAGTGACAACCTATAAAGAAATTACTACCCACTTCAAGAAAGAAAGACAGATCTTCCCAGAACCACATAAACCTCCGAGTAAAACAACAAGTCAGTTGGCGGCAGCTCCAGACAGACACTTTCTTTAATCCGTACATGTACTCTATGTGGTTCCCGGAGCAGTGGAGCCCCGTCTGTTCTCTCTGTGGGCACCAAAAGGCAGACACACCGCACATCCTATACTCATATACTCAAGACAAGCCATCGCACAGTCTGCAGCTCTCTACCCAATCTCAGTGGGAGGCCGCGCTGCTCAGCTCGGACCCGGAGGTTCAACTTCGAGTCACAGAGCGAGCCGAAGAGGTCGCCGAATGGCATCGTCGGTCGGCCACCTAGCCTCCGGCCTAGAAGAGGAGCCCACCGCGGGGAGGGAAACATCACCACAATCCGCGCCTAAGACCTCTTCTTTAATAAAGTTTACCTCCTCCTCCCGAGTCGCGATGTTAGCGCCCTCTCATGCGTCCGATTCCAGAACAATGGTCACACAAAGCCGCAGCGAATCAACAGGCCATCGATCGCAGCTACCCAATGGGTGCTGAAACTCCTTTAGACGCCCTGTTGACGTCCAGGACTTCCATGGGACGTCCAAGGGAGTTTCGCCGCCCATTGGGATATATATGGTCATGCAATGATGCGGACGCATTTCGCTTGAATGATGATGCGTCATCAGGAGCACGACTACGCATTCCGCCTTTTTCTCACGGACGCTGTGCTGTGCACATGCGGGCGTCTCCTCCTCCAGGTTCGCTGGTTGAAAACAAACTCTAGCTTCTAACTTTTGACCTTTGACCTCTATAATCTTTTGATTAAGCTCCACCTTTTTATTCGCCTATCTGGATGATACTGGACTAATTGACAAACTTCAAACCCGTTTTGTATCCCCATTTGTATCCCCATTTTTATTCGTCTATATCCGAAGGACATTGGACCAACTGACAAACTTTAAACCCGGCCCACGTCCGACTTTGCTATATATTTGCCGTGCGTTGACCTTTCTATTTGCCTGTCAGAAATACATTGGACTATTTGACAAACTTTAAAACCATCTTGTGTGCCCTATTGCTATGTATTCCGCGTGTACAAAACTATTTATTTGCCTACTGAAAGACGTTAAACTAATTGACAAACTTCAAAACCGTCTTGTACCCCTCTTGTTATGTATCCGAAGAACATTAGGCTAACTGACAAACCTAAAACCCGGCTCACGTCCCACTTTGCTATATATTTTCCGAGCGTTGACCTTTATATTTGGCTATCAGAAAGACATTGGACTATTTGACAAACTTCAAAACCGTCTTGTGTCCACCATTGCTATGTTTTCCGCGTGTACTGAACTTTTTCTTTGCCTACTGAAGGACGTTGAACTAACTGACGAACTTCAAAACCGTCTTGTACACCTCTTGTTATGTATTCGCTCTGCACTGAACTATACTGTTTAATGTTTAGGGGAATCCCCCGCGGAGGAGTATATTTGTAATCAGGAATTAATTACGTATTAGCAGCCACACAAGCGCAACTACGGCTACAGAGGAAAGCCATATAGCTTCCACAGAAGCTTCGTAGTTGAAGAGAAATTCGTCCTGATCCGGGGTTGGAACCGGCGACCATTGCCTCATCGTGGCAGTCACTCCACCCGCTGGGTGGATGCTAATAAATAGTGACTCCTTTACTATCGATCTGCGGGCACTGGACTTGTTCACTAACTTAAAACCTTTCTTACACCATTCTTTCTCCGATGTGTACTCACCTTGATTATATGACCGCGCAATTTATTTGTTTTATATAACTATCGAACTTTTTCTTTGCCCTTCTAACTTACCCAAACCCCTTCTCAACAAATAGTAGAATGTCGGAGCTTTTCAAACGGCGGCTAAAAACTGTTCATCAATGAGTACTTCTCAATCTCATTCGCGAAGCAAAGACCTTGGGCAATTAACTGGGGATCCGCCGCGGTGGCTCAGTGGTGATGGTGTTCGACTGCTGACCCGAAAGACGCGGGTTCGATCACGGCCGCAGTGGTTTAATTTCTATGGAGGCGGAATTCTAGCACTGTACGATAACAGAGCACATTAAAGAATACCAGGTGGTCGAAATTTTCGGAGCCCTTCACTGCGACGTCTCTCATAGCCTGAGTCGCGTTGGGATGTTAAACCCCATAAACCAAACCTAAACCAACTATTTGGCCAGATATGGCGGTGCTCATCGAGCAAACGGTTTGCGTGTGTTCTGGATATAAAAAGAAAAACGAGAAAATCTATAAAATCACATGTGGTCATTCAAATGGCGTGCATATAGTTAGCTCACAGAAGCACGTCAAAATGTCGTCCTGCTCTATCTGACCATTCAACTTTAATAACGTTAATAATATCGAAACTATTTTCAGGAGAATAACTTCAGCAAAATTTCCAGAACCGGTTTACAAGAGCGAACTCAATTTTCCGGCCTCATTGTTATTGCTGAAGTGGGCAAAAAACAAAAAAAAAGATAGAAACTGGCAGCCAAAGAAAAATGATGGCGTGCCAGCCGCCCTGCCTATAGGACCCATCCGAAGTCGGTCAAGGCGGTTTCGGTTTCTGGGAGCACATGGAACCCATTTCTAGCGTTTCTGCTGGACGCCCGTTTCCTGTATCGTATACTTGTTCAAGACTTGTCTTGGGGAGTTGGTGCCTACGACCCACTAAACAACCGAAAATCCGCAGGCAGTGCCGGGTGTTGGCAGATTTTCTCTTCTGAAGAAGTGGACAACTGTGAAGGTGGCTATGGCGTCTGTTGTCTCGAGTCGACGTCCATGTGTATAATCTGCAGAGCTTTTCGACATTAGCCCGTTTCGCAGCCGTCATCAGCTTCATCATGAGTAGAATTCGTAACGTCGGAGTACCTTCAGCTGTCGTCTTGGTTTCCTTTGTTGCCGTCGGTGTTTGTTCTGTCTCCACCGAGGAAACTTTGTCCGCATTTCTGCGGGACGTCGCCGATCCACCCTGCTCACCGAGCACGCTTATCTTCCTGTGGCTATCGCCGAACGGAGCGTACCGCTCATCGGCTCTGCTAAAAACTCTCACCTTCACTGTGCAACAGTGGACCGCATTTGGAGAGCGTCAGATGATCGAGCTAAAGGCTCACGTACAGCGCAACAAAAAATTTGGGTGCTGGCACCGGGTATAACATCGAGAGAGAAAAAGATTTTAATTGCGAAACTAAACACGATTAGGCTTAACGTATCGCTGGTGCGATTCGTGTTTGAACTGGAACAGGGAGAACCGTTGCTCTACAAAGAATATCCAGAAGTTGCCTGCATCCTGGTGGGCGTCAACAGCACGGTCGTTGACGTGGCCGCGGACGGCGCCCGCCACTGCACTCGAAGGAGAGCCTTTGCGTCGGTGCAGGATTTCTGCAGAGAAGAAACCAACGACTCCTATCGGATCTTTAACGGCCGAGAGATGACCATCATGACAGGCGTAACCCTGACAGCAGTGAACGTCACCCACAGGTACACCCGCGCTCAGGAGTCAGTGCTGCTGATGAGAACGCTGAGGGACTTCAACACCTCTGTAGTCCCTTACCATTTTGTGGGAGCAGGCGTAGGGCAAGACCGCATGGTGAACGCAATTCACCGCAAGGCGGCTGACCTCTCGATTCTTCCAGTGGGGCTCTCGGAAGAGATTGACGCCATGGTCGACATCCGAGCCATCAACGCCTTTCGATCTCTCGTCTTCTTTTCCCGGAAGTCGGAGCAAGTTCCACCCAGGATCATGCACACCATCCTGTCTTCAGGCTCTGCCCTGACCGCACTCACATGCTGTGGTTTTCTTGTACTAGGCGTCTACGCCTGCCAGAAGCTCCGCGGTTCCCGTACTAGCGTATCATCGTGCCTGCTGTTCCAAGTGTCCAACCTCGTAGGCCGCGGCTACCCTCAACCTGCCCCGTCTGGCAGCCGCGTCACTGGCATTCTGGTCCTGTTCTGGGCGCTGGGCGTGCTCTCCTTCTGCGCGTACCTGCAGTCCGCGATCACATCCGAAGTGAACGTCCCCGCTAAAGAGCGGAAGATAAGGAACACCGACGACCTGTTGAAGTACGCCAAGCTGAGTCAGGTACTCCCTTGTCTGGAGCTGAGTTCCGCCTCAGAGTGGTTCATCAAGACGTCGACCACGGACGTTGGCAGAATTCTGCGGGACCTGTTGGACAAGTGTGGCACCGCTTGCGTCAACACCCGGAGCGGCATAAGTGGGTGTCTAGCCCTTGCACATCGAGGAACGCACGTCTACCTGAGGATGTACGATTCCATCGCTGATATCAGTTGGAGCAGACGCGGGTTCAAGCTCGCGGCGAGCGAGGACAGCTTGCGGTTCTTGCCGACCGCTGTCGCGATTGCCAAGGGCTCCGCCTTTGGCCCAGCTTTGAAGCGACTCGTCGTGCACCTCCTGGAACATGGACGCTCGCAGAGGTTCCACTCCGTCGCTGCAGGCAAGCTGATGATCATGCTGCCTCCTCCTCCTCCAGCGGACAGTGAAGATGTGACCCTCATCTCCTTCTGGGACCACTTCCTGTTGTACGCCTGGGGAACACTGTTGGCCTGCGTAGCCCTTCTTATCGAGATGCTGTCTGCACGACTGAGACGATGAGGACTCATTCGATCTTTCAGCATGGCGTCAAGGACCACGATGCTGAACAAGACCAAAAGCCGAGTTCCAAATTGATGCAGGTTTACAGGTGACTGCATGCACTTTCGCTCAGCAAAGCAGCCAATTTTCTCGACCATGTGCCGTGCTGGCTCACTGGAGGTGGCGTTCGACTGCTGAGCACGACCTCATGGATTCCCGTTCACGGCGGATGCCCCTCAGCGAAGGTCGAATACTGAAAACCCGTACGCGAGGCACCGGTGCTTGCTGAAGAACTTCCGGTGGCCAGAGTCAAGCCGGAGCCTTTCACTGGAAGGCGCACCTCTTGGACTGCAGTGTTGTTTAGGCACGTAAAAGTCGTTTAATCAGCAACTATTAACCGTAGCTCGGCCAGCTACTGTATGTGTTAATCTGTAACTGAAAGCTATGTAACGAATAGACACTGCACGATATAACTGCCCTTGCATGAATTTCTGAACCTCACGTCAGGCTACCTACATTTATCGCTAAATGAAGCTTTTTGCACGCGGTGTGGTGTGTAATGCGAGGACACTCTTGCAGTATGTATGCACGTGTGATTCTTTGTAACCGCTTGTCACTTGGTTACGAAATAAACGAAAGCTACAAAAGAAAACTGAAGTTTTGTCACGTACGCCATTCGAGCAGCCAGTATTGCTGCGCTGAATGGCCGGATAGCAAACAACTGCCAGTGCTTGCAAAACTCGTGAAAGTGCTGCACCGTTTACTGTAATAAATAAAATTAGTATACGCAGGATGTGAAACGCCTGTGGGCATACCCACTGTTTCAGACAACCCTGTTACTAATGTTTAAATTTAGGCATTTTGTGATTTAAAAAATTTTTCAGCATAACTATACCAGTGTTGACGACCTCAGAAAACAGGTGAATCATGTTGACATATGAGCTGGTTAACGAAATTCTAATAACGAGGTTTTTAATTGCTGCAGATAATGACTTTATAATGATAATGAAACAAAGAAACAAACAATTCTAAACGCCAGCTCTCTTCACAGTAAGGTCGCTTGAAGATAAACATGACGGGCTTTTAAATCTTTACTGCGCGCTCGAATCGTATCTAAAAGAACTGGGTGAAATATAAGAATGCAGAGAAGCTTGCGGACTGTTCTCACGGTAATCAGGAAAAACGGCTCTGACTTAAGGATGAGCATGAGAAGGGTGACTAATCTGGAGCTAATCGTCCGCGGCGGGTTGTGTGTGTGTGCCACACGCCGAATGCTAATCGTTTCAAACAGAGCACTTTATCGGGGTATCAGCTAAAGATAAGCTTTCCATTTCCACGTTAACCAAAAGCAGTCATACTGCCTTGACTGCCGGTCACTGATTGGCAATCAGTGCGGATGTATTTCTGCATCCATTGTGCATTGCCTTTCGTGCGTTTACCAGCTGTTCATGTTCGCGTGTTTGTCGCCAGCATTGTTCACTAGCGATAAATGGTGTCTTTCTCCTACAGTGGGCACTTTCCCTGTCTAGCACAATCTTATAATAATCATTAGGCAGGGAAGTATGCAGCAGAATCTCAACTATAGATAAGGCCGTCCGTGCAAGCCAAACAAGGGGACTTTTTTTTTTCGCTGGTGTGTCGATCAGCTACTCTCTGGCAAAAGTGGAGACGAAAGGTCGAGCGACCAATACTCCAGCTACACACGTGCATTGGGTTCAGCAAATGTGAACTGTGGGAGACCATTTAAGCCAAGAAGGTTGAAGCTAAAGTGATCACATTCATATCGATCCTGACTGTACTAGGGGTCATGCGAAAACTGGTCTAATCACACAGCTGTGCCAGACCTCACGGTGATATCATTTCACTGACATACCTCAGCGCAAGTCAAGCTGACTTCCAGCTCAAGTCACCGGCTAGCAACGGAGCTTATAAGCATTGATTGCCGCTCATACGTCCTGGAGACTTTAGTCCCTTAGGTTACATGGAAGGACAATGGGGTTAGTACTGAAGCTCATCATGCTGAATAAATAAGGGCAGGAATTGGTAGGCACTACATCTAATGTGATGCCTACCTTCTCAGCCTTTGTTAAAATCAGCGCGAAAGAAGAACGGGACTGAAGGAAGGTAACACGGACAAACGCTCCTTCCGCCCCGTTCTTCTTTCGCGCATTAAAAGAATTGCTTGAGGAGAGACATCGAGGACTACATGCATCCATGACGTAAAAGATACGTTACCGTTGTTGCCGCGTGAGTGCCTACTGCTGATGTAGCGAAAAGAGTACATAAAGGTTCATTCAGTGACCATGCAAGCTCGCAGCGTATGCATGGCAAGTAACGGCACACCACGTCTGCATTCCTGTAGTGAGGTATAACCCTCGCTTAGCACATATTATACGGAAGGCTTTTTCCCTCTTTAAGTCTCTCTCTCTCTCAACATTATGAGGCCTGCCAAATAACCGCATAGACAGCGCTAGAGTTGGGTCGCTTTCTTCGTACTGTCTCAGCGCCGGAGAGAACTCTTTCATGCGATTATTTTGTACGATTTTGATCAAGACTTGACAGGGCGCTTTCACCGGGAGCCGGAAAAAATGTCCCCAGAAAAAACGTCCCCGGAACATATATCCCCGGAAAAAACGTCCCGCTTTGCGAAGCAGGAAAAAATGTCCCCAAATGGCTGACATCAAACGCATCGTAAGCCGCCGTAATTTGAGCATCCGGCCGCCTTGCATGTCTACACGCATGTAACTCGCATGCATGCGACTGGCATGCATGTACAGCTCGCATAAGGCGTATACAAGTTGTTTGCCGATGGAACGAGTCACTGAACCGTAAACGCAACGGCATGCATGTCAAAGCAAAGCAAGTGTGGCAGTGGTTTAGCGCTCAACGCTTGGAAGGTTTGCAACAAAACACATGATGAGAAGGACATCTCGATACACAAACTAAATACAAACAAATATCGTGGACTGCAGAAATCAAGTGTAAGATATATATATCTATCATCAGATCATAGCGAAGGCACTTGACATCATGACCAAACGTTTCTTGCGGGGGATCGTGTTTGTGGGCACGAGGACTGCGCGTGTCCTCTACACTATCGTCGAGCTATCACATGACGCCGACGCAATATTTAGGCGGTGGTAGTTCAGCGCCTATGCGCTACAGCAGCTCTTGCAAGGTAACTGTACGACTTAGCAAACGTGATGTAACGATATGCAGAGCGCTAAAAGTTGGATACTTTGGTCCCAGTATTGATTTAATGCTGCATTTAATTTCAGGATGGAGACCATCAAGTCGAGCAAAGGAGGCGAAAAGCTATGCCTTTACGGCTTTGCGTATACAAGACAAAAAGATATTGCCTCTGGCACCCGCTGGTGCTGTGTTAAACGCAAGAGCTGCGAAGGTGCTCTAATTGTGCCTCAGAGTACAGCCTAAGCGTTCCCCACATGGGACATGGGAGAGGCCTTTGCCCTGCAGTGGGAACAGTCAGGCTGATGATGTTGTTCCCGACAATCACCCCGTAGATGATGCTGCTGTAAATATCGCAAAAAGAAAGCAGGAAGTGAAAGAAACCGCTCTTGACTCGAAAGAAAAGCCTGCTGCCATTCTCGCAGATGCAGTCGGATACCTTAGTGCAGAAGAAAAATGTCGCATAAGCAGCGAGCAGAGCCTCCAGAGACGAGTCTAATAAAGAGGGCAATTTTCTGTCAAGTGGGTTCCGGGAGAAATTTTTTTCTTCACTTGGGGACATTTTTTTACTAGACTGTGCTTCCTCAGGGGACGTTTTTTCCAGGGACCTTTTTCCGGGGACGTTTTTTCCGGGGACGTTTCTTCCTACACCCCTTTCACCGATCTCTTGAGATCCGTGTTTTCTCTGGCGAGACAGATGTTTAGTGTTTTCCAGCATATACTATCATTTGCAGACACCTACCATTGAGCGGTGGTAGTGGATGGTGTTGAGACTTAAGGAACATTTTGCAGAAAAAAGAACGACACTATCTGTTCCCTTCAACCCCCCTACCCCTCTAAAGAACTTGGGGGATTCTAAAGCGCTTTAACAGTGAAATGCGATAACAATAACGACCTCGACTGTTGCTTGTTTGGTTTTCTGTGTCATTGTCTTATTCGTTTCTGGGTTGCTTCTGAGCCACTTCACCCAACGGGTCCACCTCAATCGCACAGCTGAATCAGCAGATGAGATTCGACTGGTTGAGTGCTGATGCACCACATGCACAGTGGTTTCTCAAGGCGCCGTATCTTGATTTCGCATAAAGTTAATCTATATCGAGCTCTTCTTCGTGCGGTGGTTCTGGTTCTTCTTCTATATCCGGAGTCCATATGATGTCGATGACGTTTCTGACGATGACCCCTTTTTCTTCGATGGGTTGTGCTGCTTGAGCCCAACCAGCATGACCTTGTGGTCCAAGAAGATGGGCAGTTTCCGAGAGCGGAAGAAAATAAGTACAGAAAGTTGGGCTAGTTGGTGTAGATTCATACTTAGCAGCGCAAAAAACGAGGACCAAAGCGAACGAGGAGACCCAACACAAGCGCAGACTATCAACTGAATTTTTTATTCACGAAATGGAAGCTTTTAAAGGCGTTAGAAAATACAAAATCGAAACACAACAACCACAACCACGCGTGCAAAGGAAAGCTATGACATATCATTCCTGCGCGAAATACGAACACAACAACAGGATAAGATGGAGCGGAAGAAGATGGTCTTCTTCGCTAGCCGAAGCCAAGAACTAATTCTAACTGAATTTTCTCATTGTTTTTTTCTTGCTTTTTTTCTTCTCTTCTCTTTATCGCTTTAATTTAACCCCCACCTGCCACGGCGAGCAAATTGTTATGAAGTCACCTCTCTCGATCAATGAGCGAATTTCGTGACATACGCCGCCATTTTTTTTTTTGCGGAATGCGGACTCTAATGCGATCACATTAATATGTACCCCGACATCCTTACACGTAGAACGATGACAATCAAGATGGAAACACCTGCACCAACGCTACTATCCAGAGGAAGACTCGGTATATGCCGACACAACGTATCACGCCCTCTTCCCTGGATGAGAGCGGTGGTGACAGACGTGAACGGTTACTCCCCACCCCCCTCAGTAGCTGCACAGTACGCACAATCGACACAGACGTGGCCGAGGAGACAGCCGCTATACGCTGGTCCCCTCCACCACCACCGCACCGCCGTCGTCACTGTAAGCGGCTCCAAACGCGCCGCCCAAAATTACGCCCGTGGCCGGATCTCAGCCCCCGCGCAGCGCATCCAAATGTAGAGCCAAACTTCCCGTTCCGTTCGTCTCATATGGGCCCCGGCTTACTCTCTCCCACCCGGCAACACTTCCGCCCATAACACTGACCGCGAATTAGCCTACCGGGCAGAGGCAGGAGGGTATGTTGAGGGTACCCACAAGAATATACTCGTATATCACTCACCAACTGCCAGCAATTAACACAAGCCTACCGACTGGCCAGCAGAGGCCCGGAAGCATGCCTGGTACTGCCTGCAACACATACCCATACCCCGCTCTGAACGCCCACATCTACCTAGATCGCTACAATAGCACCGCAGCCTCATTCACCGAAAGCTGAAGGTCGGCGGCGGCAGGGACTTTCCTTCTGTGTAATATCTAGCCGCGTTTACATGAATACGACAGTGGCGCATCGTATTTCCTTGCGTATATCGCGGAGGCGCCATGCCATTTTTTTACATGTACCACATCAAGACAGTGGCATCTCGCCCAGTGCCTGAGGTGGAGGGTGCCAGTCGCTCCCATCGTGAGGCTGGTCTGCTTTGTTATACGAGTGAGGGCTATTGTATAACGACCCCGGGAATGCGGTGGGGCACCCCCAAACCTGTTCCCATTCATCAAGGAAGCCATCCTGTCCTTCACGGAAGGGGAAAGTCGCATTGTTTATGATGACAGCACTCGCGTGCGGCGTCTCTGCCACGCGTACCTTCCAGTCTAGCTGCGTCATGTTTCTACCGGGATGTACGTTTTCCTTTTCTTCACATGCCGCGGTGGCACAGTGGTTATGGTGCTCGGCTGCTGACCCGAAAGACGCGGGTTCGATCCCGGCCGCGACGGTTGAATTTCTTTGGAGGAGAAATTCTAGAGGCCCGTGTACTGTGCGATGTCAGTGCACGTTAAAGAAGCCCAGGTGGTCGAAATTTCCGGAGCCCTCCACTACGGCGTCCATCATAGCCTTAGTCGCTTTGGGACGTTAAACCCCATAAAACCAAACAAACATCATGGAGCCACCTTTTGGAAACCTTACAACACGTCAGAGAGAATCGCGGAAAAAATCCTCGCCGCCTCAAGCGATTCAACAAGCCCGTCAACCAGCTTGCCTTTTCCGTCCCCTCTTTCTCTTCCCACTAGACGTCTTTCTCAGTGTCCCACTACTCAGCACGCGTTCGTCAGGCGCAGAGAAGGCTTTCACGCCGCATTGACACTTTTCTTTCGCCCGCAGAGCCCTTCCTGCTCCCCCCTCCACCCACAATGTTGAAGGTATTTCGAACAAAGGTTAACCGCAGTGCCCAACCCGCTTCCCAACTCCGTCGTGGGGTTCCCTCCCGCCTGCCCGCGTGCGTCTATGCGAGGCAGGAAAGGGGAAAAGAAAATAGAGAGGTGGAGTTCAGGGTGAAGTGGCCCGTGTCTGTCTCTGTCTGCGTTTAACAGAGTACACTGTGGGGCCAGTTGGTCATGCATAATCTGAACGAACAAACGTAGCGTTTAAACAGGACTCAGAAAGATGAGGACAGGACGGGGCTACAACTTACAACTGAATGAAATCGATAAACGAAAGACACATCCCTTCTCGAGCAAAGACACGCATGCGCAAACTTGAAAGAATGACAAAACTGTGATAATCTAGAAAAATCCGGTAAAAGAAAATGAGACGAAATGGCGAGGATTAGCCACCGGTCATGAAGACTGTTTACAAACATTAAGTGCGTCTTAGAAAGTTTCTTTCTTTTTCCATTAGATAAATAGATGGTGTGCTAATGCACGTGTCACTACCGCGTTGTGATATTTCATGAGCTTCCAAGATTTCCCTCGCCAATTGATCTTTACCCCTTCCTAAAATCTTCGTGCTGTTCAAAGAGGGAAAGCAACCTGGGCAGCTCTTGCAATGCTTTGGCAAGTGCTCATCAGTTTGCTGACGAAGCGAAGATGCGTGTTCACTCAGCCTCACGTTTAGGCATCTGCTCGTCTGCCCAATGTACACACTTTCGCAGCGTAGAGGGATCTGATAGACAGTATCTGTGGCGCATGAGACATGCGGCTTCTTGTGTTTTGTGCTACACCCTGAATTTGTGCTACACCCTGAATTTTGTGCTACACCCTGAAGAAGGGATGTGTCTTTCGTTTCTCGATTTCATTCAGTTGTAAGTTGTAGCCCCGTCCTGTCCTCTTCTTTCTGTGTCCTGTTTAAACGCTACGTTTGTTCGTTCAGATTCTGTCTGCGTTGACAGAGAGGCTGAGCTATCGCACCGGATGCGTCACTCGAACGAGGTCACACACTCGATAATCCAACTCACTTTCTGACTCGTTTGGAGGACATCACTCCCACAACTTAATCACTCCTAAGAAGTCATTGACGCTTATCGATATGTGACAAGAAAATTCACTCGCTATCGTCCTCCACGCGTTAAAAAAACTGTTGGGGGTTGGGGAGGGGGAGAAAGGGTAGACACCATATATATTTGCGCGGACGATCGAGCGGATACAGCTGTCCATCGGAAGAACGACGCCAGTGTGCCTCCGAAGACCGACTACGACGACCTAGCTGGCCCGGCAAAGTGAACTGAGCAATTCGACGGTTACTCTTGGCAGCCAGCAGAGAACATGGTCCGGACATCGGCAAACCAGGCCGCAGCGATGCCCGCCGCCGCTGAATCTAATCCTAACCATCCTTCCGGTAAGTCGAACAACTCCTGGATCAATTTCTTAAGCATGGGTCGTTTCCTCCTAAAGGAGACACGCCATTCCCATGACGCTTTAGATTTGGGACAAACTCAAAGAGAGATATATGGATGCCATTTAGAAGTTGAAAAAAAAAAAGCTTTCCGCAGATATCATACTCCAGAGTGTAAGGTATTGGTGTAAGCCGAGTATCTCGAGAAAATTATTGATAAACTGCAGCTCGCCACAACTGCTCACTTCGACGCGTGGCCGTACATGACATGCTCTTTGGAACCCCAGAAGATGAGATGAAAACGACATAATTTTATACTGAAACCGGAACGCCAAACGTTACAGAATTTTCCAGATCTTCAAATGGGTTACCCGCGACGTAGCGTCCTCGCTGGCTGAACATTCGCGGTATAGACTGGCAACAGCAATTTTTGTACTACTTGTAAATTAGTGCTTAGTTTGTCTTGGTCACTTGGAGACAATTTTTTGCGGGACAGGGTCATCAAAGGAAAATCCGACTGGAACTGCGGCAGTAAATTGAACACCAAGAATAAAGGCGGGCCCGAGACGCTTTTTTGCTATTACATATAATATTTATTTGTAAATGTTATCATTACCGTATTGTTTTATTGCAACATGTAACGTTTCTAAGACTTACATAAGTTTTATAACATTATTATAATGTTCCGCGCTGACCAAATGTTTAGGGGAATCCCCCAAGGTGGAGTTGATTTGTAATAAGGGAGTAATTACTCACTGATGTCCACCCGAGCGCAGCCATACGGCTGCAAAGGAAAGCTACATAGCTTTCTGAGAAACTTCGTAGTTAAAGAAAAAATGAATGAGGCTTAGCTAATGTTAAGCCTAGTCAGATGCGAAGCATATTGATGGCTAGGCTTGGTAAAGTTCCTCGCTTTGTTCATCAGTTGTTGTAGAACGTTGTCGCCGAGCCGCATATTGAGCACGCCGCTTAGCCAGACGTTCATCCCGCTCTTCATCGGTCTCTGTGGCACGCTGAAGCTTTCGCTTCTCGTTCAAATCAGCCCTGCTTCTAGGCGGCATCTCAACACCTGGCCGCCTCGTAAGTGCCCGGAGAGCGAGGCAAGCTCAGCTTTATACCGGTGCTGTAGCGTCACGTGGTCAGCTGCAGCGCCTCTGATGTGGAGCCTCCACCGCCGCGGCCGACCGCGCGAGCCGGCAGCCCATCTCTCCTCTGCTATGACGTCATGTTGTCACGTGGTCACGCTAAAGGTCAATGGTAGCTCCACCGCTGTAGTGTAGCTCTAGTAATATGCTTCGCATAAAATTCTTCCTGGTCTGGGGTTCGAACCCGGGACCACCGCTTTCACCGGAGCAGTCGCTCTACCAATTGAGGTAACCGGGACGGCAAGCTTATGGCAGGGCGAGAGCGAATCGATCAATAACTCGAGCTATATAGATACGCGCTTGTGTTTGCCGCTACCTGCCACGCCGAATGCTGAGGATTTAGCACGCTTCCTCTCTCTTGTGAAGCCCTTTTCAAAGGCTGAGTGCTCGACGTTAAGTGGTCCTTCAAAATTAGCTGAATTAGACGATTCCATTAATCAACTGCCGCCCAAGTAGCACTGAACATCATAAAATTGTTGGTCAGTTTGTAGTAACTTACCAATGTGGTTGAACATCCGCTTCGCATGAGGGAGGTTCGGGGTTCGATCCCAGTGCCACCGGGTACACACCTGTGGTACAATGGGTACAAGCTTTCCCTGGCCTGGTTTTCGGCTTAATCAGGGTGAAATGCTTTGGAAGTGAGTATTTGACCCCACCTTGAGCAAACGAAAATATCTTGTGCCATGGCGCTTTTTGGCCGCACATGCCCTAGCGCCATAAAAATTCACTATCAAGTAGCAGTAACTCACAGGTGAATCATGTTAAGTAGTTAGCCAGTTAACTAAAGCATCTGAACGAAAACATCTTCGGCGGAGGTCCGTCTGGTTGGGTTTCTGAGGTAGTTGAGAGAAAAAACTGACGCCAACGACTATTTTAATCTTGCCCAACGTTTCGGGACTAACTCGGTCCCTTCTTCAGGGGTGACTAAAGTGTGCCAGCAGCAGCGGGGTGTTGCCTTCTCTCTGCATTTGTCAGCACGTGGCGGAGTCCACTAAGGTACGAGGAGGGGAGCGTTCCTGGAGTTCTATTAATCGCCGCCTTTGTGAGCCGGATGTGCCATGACTCCACATGTCGGCTCTTGAACAGGTTTGGCTCCACGGCCAAGTCCTTATTCAGCCCTCTCCTACTAAAAATTTTCACTGCCACTCTCAATATCAGAGTTCTTTGGCTGTTTTTTAGGTTGCCTTGGTTTCCGGTTCAGTCATCGGACCGATGCTTACTTGAAACGGAAGGGGGAAGGAGGATGCCGCAAATCTCTGCAATAAAATTTTTATTATTTGATCCTCGTTCAAGGCCGCCATCGCGCGCCTTATTTTGTTTGTCACGCCAGAGGCGACCATATTACCCTCGCAAGATTATCACCGTGCCCAGTAGTTTCCGCGACAGTC
Organism: Amblyomma mixtum; assembly: GCF_055824585.1. NCBI lineage: Eukaryota > Metazoa > Arthropoda > Arachnida > Ixodida > Ixodidae > Amblyomma > Amblyomma mixtum. The sequence goes on along the minus strand of NC_143012.1, from coordinate 30,409,825 downwards.
GAGATTGTTATCTGTGCGTCCCGCCCTTTATCGCGTAGGTTCTTCGACACCCGTAAATTGAACTCGGCTGAGAACGACAAGCATTCTTAACCCTTAGATAGCAGAGCCAACTAGCTGCGATCGCCGCCGCCGAGTTGTATTCCGTTTTCGGGCGCAAGTCAGTCAAATAAGAAGTTTCATTTCCACGACAGTCTCCGTCCGCATTTGCACTTGTGTCCTCATCCGGCCACGTGACAATGCTGCCTTTAATTATGCCTGCACGTCAGGGCGGAGCCCACACGATAAGCTTCTTGACCATGGAGCATGACGTGTGAGCTCGGTATCTGCCATATGGCGGAGGAATCGTTCTCGCGTGTCTCGAGAGACGAGGATGCGGTTTAATGCGTCCTGAACCCGATTGCAGGAGCGGGAGGACCCAGCCGAACGGAGTCACCAGTTTTCCTTGAACTCGACAAGCAGGAGTACACCTTGGTCGACCCGGGTGAGTCCAGGTTCCTATATTGTTCCCTTTTGATGTTGTGTTTGGCAACTTGCAGTCGGAGACAGTTTGGAAAAAGGGTCGACAATTTCTGGGTCCCGGAATGGGCATGAAGCGTGCGCGCTGTTTTAGCCGGTATAAAGGTAAAACTTCGGTTGCGTGTTTTGTCCTTCGTAGTGATGCGTAAGACAATGTTCATGGATCAACGCGTGCTATTACCCAGCGACAGGTCAATAATTTATACTCTAATTTCTTCTGTCATGCTTTTGGGTATGAACAGCCGAAGGATGGCTGTGGCGACTACGATCGAGTGGGTCACGGGTGACATAAAGAACTGCAATATGACCACTGCCTCTTGATTAGTTATCGTTTCGGGTTTTGAGGCAGAATCACTTGAGCGTTGTAGTGAAGTAAAACGACAAAGTTATGGTTTGCACGTGACATCATGATAGTGAATCATGCATGTAAAGCTCAGTTCAGGAGCAAGTGGCGTTAAGAGGATGGTACAGCTGTCTCAACTGAGACGGATCGCCTAAAAATCAGCCAAAATGCATTTGAAAACTAAAGCGTTCTTTCGAATTGGAAACAGACGACTGTTGCGGGTAGTTATGTGAAGTACCGGCCAGTATTTTTTTTCTTTCCACGTTTTTCTTAATTATGTTTTTAAAGGCATAGGTGGGAATATAAACGTTGTCGAGAGCCATAAAAAAATGGTCCTACCGAGTAGCTTCCGACGAGGTAGCGTAGCTCTTGTTATATGACAAAAAAAAAAAAAACAAAAAAACTTGAGGTCCGCTTTGAAACCAGACGGCGTGCCACGGACTGATCCGCGGACTGGTCACGTGGGGTCGACCGCGCGTGGCCCAGCCGGGCCTGTCCAGCGACAGCATCCACACAACGGACCAAAAGAGCAGGGGACAAGGCGGGCCAAGTGAAAAACTCCGTTGTTCGCTTGCAGCAGCGCTCTTCTCATGGCGCGTTCACGCTTCGGCATTCGACGGCGAGGGCAAGCGGAATGCGTAGCTACGGCAGGGATTCCGCCTAAATACTCAGCGGAAAGCTCGATCGGTCCGGGACCGATTTCTGCCGCGGCGAGGAGCAAGCTGCATTCCTACGGCGACAAACGTGGCGGCGCGCTTCGGATTCGTCATTGTTACTGCTTCTTTCACTGCGGGCATTGGCCATAAATGGGGCACCGATCTTTCGCTTGGTCTCATCTCGCCCATAAGAAAACTTATGAGTGAAAAATTTGCATAGTTTTTTACTTAGAGTGACGATTGTGACGCATCTATAGGCTTAAAAGGAGCGTAAGTTTGTTGACAGAAATGGTTCCCGTCCTAACAACCAGATAGCGCCACTAGGCTGAGCTTATCGTTGCCCGTGTTTGCATGCGCTGAACTAAACGTGGGGAAATGTGAAAATTGGTGTAATGTCCCGCAAAATACTTGCGATTAGCGGTACGTAGGCAACGTTAATTGTTCTTTTCTAACCATATCTGTGTACGCCGCGAGCGGCGACGTGGCGCTCGCTTTCATGGTCAAGTGTAAACGAGCCATAACGCTGTACTGAAGGTGAAAAGTAAACTGTAAGCTTTGTCCCACCAGGCTTACATATTGACAGTGCGCGCAACACTACTTTCGCAGGTGTCGCCTTGGCGCACAGAATGATAGCAGTGGTAGTACGACTGCCTAAAAAGACTGACGTGGCCGCCGCCAGGAAAAATGTCCTCGCATTTTTCGCGCGATTCGGTCCGCGGAACGTGTTCGGACCTCGTAGATCGGACGCTAGATCCCACGTGAACGCTAGTTCGCGGGCCAAAACAGGTCTGTGGTCCGCCGTCTGGATACACCTTTAAGAATACTACGCGATAGCGCTAATGGAACCCTTCAGCAGCCTAGGGTCCTCTTTGCGTATTACTTCGCAGACACGAATACTGTTCTTATGGAAGGGTGTTTAGGGGATCTTGGGGGAATGGTGTTTAACCTACCCTTAAAAGCACAATGCAGTAGTGTTCGAGATCCCTCCCCGCAAGTATCCCTCTGTCGCCAACGTCGTGCCTACATGCCATATATACGGAATTCATCATTCTGTACTTCCCATTCATAGGTCACGGGAAGTCCTCGTAGCACTTCTGGTGCAGAGGTGCACCAGTTAAGTGATGCGTCATTGCCCCGGCAGGTGCCTCTTTCAAATACAGCCACCAGCTTGAAACCCAGGTTGCTCTTCTCGAGCAACCACCTGCAACCAATTATTAGTTTAATTGCCACCTACCACGGTGGGCAGGCTATTACGTCACAAGGTCGCGTGACCTAGGCGGCAGGTGGGCCATCTGATTTTCCGCTCACAACATTGGCGACCTGGAAAGCTAGCGCTGCCAAATACAGAGCTCACTTTGCACTGCTGTTGGTTCCGTGATAAACGCCAGCTGACTCGCTTTTTCGGTGTGCCATCAACAGCTGCTAGTGCTTATCTCGAACCAACTGGAAGGCGAACCTGGAAGCCACTTTTCCCATCAAAGGAACCCTTTGTGCTCATGCAGATTATCTGATGTTGCGTGCCTTGTCTTGATTGGCAGGAATAAACACGTATGGTCAGGTAATATAATGATTTTAATTCCATTTCTTGCCACCCTGTGTTACTCCCTGAGGCACAGTCACCTTCTTGTGATGACCAAGATCTGTCATTCAGTGCAGCAGATTATACTGCAATAGGATTGGAAAAATAACTGTTCCTAATGACCCTGTCTAGGTTGTATATATCCTATTAAAAGAAAACAAACAAAATGGGAACTTACGAAAGCATTATTGAAATGAATTGGAAAGCGACTGCAATTCCAATTGTGTTTTGGAAGTTCCAAATAGTTCCAACTTTTTTGACAACCATGCATGTTAAGACTCAGCCACAGGAACGCATGGCTAAATGGCTCTTCGGGATGGTTCTACTTTGTCCTGCAGATCAATGTTGCCCATCAAAGGATGAGCTGAAATCTCGTCAACGGTTGGTCAAGTGGCTGCAGCGCTTCCTGCAGGAGGTCTTTCCAGGTAAGGCTGAGACCTCGGGTCAGACAGCCATTGAAGTGTCATGTTCACATGGTTTTAGGTGTGTGCGTGCCTGCAGAGAAATATGCATGATGATATATGGGCTGCAGTTGCAGAGAGATGTTTGTTGGAACTTATTCTTTGTTGCTGTAATTAGGTATGTGCAACATTTTCCAAAAACAACGATGGCCTGTTGCAGCATTTCACTGTCTTGAACTTGAAGCTGTATCTTGTCGTTGCTAAACTGAACATACAAATCTTATGAGCAGGTCACGTCAATTACAGAGTTAAACATGCGAGTAAAATACGACTAGAGTGTTTTGATAGGACTGAAGTGCAGTAAGCTGTTTCTAAACTCTGAGAGCTTTGATTTCATGCTTTGCTGCATGCTATGGCTGATGTTTCAAAGTACAGCTGAGAGTCTGCCGCAGTGAATGCGTTAAGTTCCTTGATATTGTTACGTAAATGTACGCACACAAGGAGTAGTCACAGAGAGATAGCTGACAGCAGCTCAGTCGAACCACTGCCGGCCCACGGCGCACACAACACACTTCGTCCTCTTTGCGCTCTGTGCACGAGCCCAGCACTGTCTTTGTCGTTGTCTATCGACAATATTAAGCACTCAACACGTTCACTGAGGAATAAATTTTTGGAGACCCATCAGCAGGTAGCAACAGTCGCATTGCATGTGTGCTCTTCGCGGGCTATTTGAAACTTCATCGCAAGACTTGGTATTTGCGGCCTCACCGCTTGCATATCTGATGGGACCCACTGGTGACAAATGATGCAGTGAACGTGCGAAGATTGCATAAACATTGCTTGCTCTGGAAAATTTTTAAATATTTTAACTATAAGCAAGTTATGGGCATTTAGTGCTTGCACTGCACACACAATGTAATGCAGTTAAATCAGTATGTAACGAATCTCCACGTAGAGAATTCCCCAGTATATTACACAGTTTCTCAATTCCCCAATGCATCCCGAGCCTACTGAAGCGACTACACTGGTGAACTCCATGTAGCGAAGGTGCTGTGGCGTTTGACCTTGACTATCCACGCAGGCTATCTATTTGCCGGGGCTGCGTTACTAGAAATCTGGCCGAACCATGCATAAGTTTTGAGACAATAAAACACGAACTGTCATGATATGAACGTCTATGATCAAAACGAGTGAACACAGCTGACACACGCACTGTAATCCAGCGTTGTAGAGGAGTTCTCTCTGGAACAGTTTCGACCACCTAGGGATCTTTAACGTGCACTGACACTGCGCAGCACAGAGAACCTTTTGTGTTTTGCCTCCAGCACAGTACAGCCGTTGCAGTTGGGTTCGAACTCGGGTACTCCGGCTCAGTACACAAGCGTCTTAACCACTGCGCCACCACGTGATCGCAAAACGTTTCTCCACGGTCACGGCATCCAGTAACAGGGGTTTACTGTGAACGGTTGGCGCGAGATTTCACGTGCATTTATTTTAATGCAATGTGTTAGAAGACTCATGGCTGAAAAAAAAAAAAAGCAGCGTCCAGAGCAGTGGTGTTTATGTGTGCATTTGCCACCTGGCACAGTTGGCACCAATTCTAACGACCAATTCTAACAAACAATGACATGGCAAAATGAAAGTGACTAGGCCTATGAAAAAAGTAAAAGCAAAGAGACCTCACAGCAACACACTGTCGTCGCATAATATGGTGATTAAGTCCCCCCATAATTTTTGTTCATTATGTTCTGCACTTCAATGAAGGATGAATGTAATAAAAAAAAACTGAAAGCAAGGCTGAACTGACTGAGGCTGACTGTATGCACTTGCTGTTCTGCAGACTTTCAGTGTAAGCAGGCATCCCACAGCTTGCTTTCCGTGACAGTGTGAAGCAATGTGCTGCGATTTAAGCCAAACTGAAAGTTTGAGCAGTGCTTCATTTCATGTTTATTTCCGTGATATGCAGGTGTGGTGCTTACGATGTTTGGGTCCTCGTGCAACGGCTTTGCGTTGAAAAACAGTGACATAGACTTATGTCTAACTTCTGGCGACAGCCATGGGACCGAGGTGAGCAGATGAAACTAGCATCCATTTGTCTTAGCAAGACAATGTGCAAGGACACTCCCAACAAAGGAACAATGTATTTTACTCCCACAGGGCCCCAACTCTGAAAAGCTCGTCCGAAATGTGATCAACAAGCTGAGACGGGCACACTGCGTGACCGATGTCAAGCCCCAGCTGTGGGGAAAAGTGAAACTAGTCAGTTTCATCCATAATCAGAGTGGCTTCCAGTGCGACCTGAGCTTTTGGAACACGCTCGTACGTATCGCACGAAACACTGCTCAGTGTGATTACTAGTTTGAAGGGACAAAGAGGCTAGTTTCGCTGAAAACAGATCTTACTAGCTAGATTTAGGCTTGTGTCGTCACTACAATATGTTCTCACCAATGCGATATGGCAATCTTGTGATGAGATCCTTTTGTTGCATAGAATGATTATGGGATGGATTACTGAGCAAATTTTCTATCTCTACTGATAGTGCACTTCCATATCCCACAATGAGGACGAAAAATGATTAATACCATTAATATGATTTGGAGCGGTGGGAGAAGGTGGGGACAACCTTAACTGCAAATTTGAAACGAATAAAAACATGTCAAACTTTTGATTATAAGACATTAAGTTCGGTGCTGGAATTCCACTATTTGCATGTACAAAAGCAGAAAGCGTCTGCTTCCTGTGTAGCTTTATAAAGAAGCATGAGAAATTGGTTTTCACTTTCTTTCTCATTGCAGGCTTGTTACAACACAAAACTGTTGAAGAAATACAGTGAAATTGACACCAGGGTGCGAGTGCTTGGATACACAATAAAGCACTTTGTAAAGGTATGTTTGTTGTTATATGTGAGTGTATATATGCGCGCGCGCGCACGCACACACACACTCTCACTCACACTCTCTCTCACACTCACTCACACGCACACACTCTCACACACTCACTCTCACACACTCACTCTCACACACACACTCACTCTCACACACACACTCACTCTCACACACACACTCACTCTCTCACACACACACACTCACTCTCTCACACACACACTCTCTCACACTCTCTCACACTCACTCTCACACTCACTCACTCACTAACACACACCAGGTGTTTAAGGAAGGCTAGAATTCTTAATAGGTATTTAGAGGTAAATATATGGCTTTTTCAACATAGTATTATCAGTGTCTGCACACAGTGTTGGTACTGCCAATTCTACTGTCCCTACATATGAAAGCATACCCCTAGCTTGGGCGTAGCTATACAAAACCAAATGCGGATTCTAGGGGTGTGTTTTCCAGGGTAAGGAATGGTCCCCGGTTCAAGAAGTGCACTGTGCTCATCTCGATTCCTTCTGGGCCTCTTTTAGAACATCTACAAGGATGAAGGCCTTGCTGATGCTGCCACAGGTGGCTTGGCATCCTTTGGCTTCATCCTCCTGGTGATCTACTATCTTCAGCAGTGCGAGCCACCAGTCCTCCCGGTGCTCCAGGAGGTGAGCATGGATGCTAGCCCGCAATATTGCATTTCCACCCTTTGTCTCGCATAACCTTGGCACGGTAGTAGTACTCAAGCTATGCACAAGAAATAGTAGTGCCAACTAGGAACTTTCTCATTCTCGTTGCACCATTTGCTTGTTTTGATGTTAACAATGTACCAACTCCCTTAAGCAAGCGCATTGCTGAAGCCAGTCAGTCGTGTGTGACAACGCTCTGCCACAGCAAATTTGCTGCCAATGGCCATAGGTTTAACTTCGTCAACAGCGATTTAGATTTAGCAAGGCCAATCCGCTGGCCTTGCTTTGACCAATGCCTTGTCCTCGTCAGAATTGCCTTAGGCAAAACAAGCCCTCTTGTCGAACATATTGGCTAGCCAACTGACTGCAACATAACGAAATAATATTCATTATGATTTAGTGCAGTGTTGCTTGTCTCAGTGCCACTTGAATACTTCAAAACCGGTGTCAATACCCATGTCCGGGCAATCGATCCCTTTCTTTGAGCCCCGTGCCTTATGTTGTAGATGATATGGTTCTTTTTTTTATATATTAACATCAATGTCATCCATCTATCTGCTTGCACTTGTGTTGGGATGGGTGCTGATGTTTCCCTGGATGACCAGACATGCACCTAGGTAACTCCTAAGTGGCTCTTTCTGCTGGATTGCAGCTGTACTCAGAGGGAGCCGAGAAGCCACTAACGGAGGTCGAAGGATGGAATGTGTGGTTCTTCGATGAACTAGACCACCTGGTAAGTGATGTTGCCTGCCTTGCAGCACCCGCAAATAAAATGCAGCTAGCAAGAACAAGATATAAAACTGACACAAGAAGAGACACACAGATAGGCTTTTCCTCAAGGGTCAAGTGACCCAAAGAAGCCAGCCGACCATGCGCTTCTCGCAATCTTAGCACGAGGTTATTTTTGTTTTAACGCATAAATGTTAAGACTGCCTATCTGCAGGAAATCCGGTGACGGCGCTTTTAGCAAAAAATCTCCAGAGAAGCAACCTAGGTCAAGCGACCTTGTGGTGTCATCACAATCTTCCTACCGGATGTGAGCAAACTGACCACCATGGCAGGTGGCAGTTAAATTAACGATGGGTCGCTGGGTAAGAGCAACCTGGGTCTCGCAAGCCACACCGGTGCCAGCAACTGCCATCGCAGGGCAATGGCTCATCGCATAACCATTGCATTAATGCACCATGAGTGGTATTATGACTCTAAGCAATCTATGAATGTAAAATAGAGAATGACCAATGCAGCATATGTGGGCATTAACCCCTTAAAGCTATCGTGTCATACCCTCAATGTGGAGCTCAGGTGTCCCGTTCAAATTTTTTGCACAGAACATCCAAGAAAAATATGAAGGAGGGATAAAATTGGCGTGACTGAAGGTATAAGTGCATAATGGAAATGAAACGGCAAACTTACTCAATCCTCGATAAGCCCTCTGCCAATATGATTGTTCAGGATGAATGGGTCTGCAATAAAAGCCCATACTACAACTTTATTTTCCTGCTCTAAGCATGCACTTTTGGCATTGATCAAGATATGTTCTAGACAGAATCCCAAATATATTGCATGGCGAGAGACAGCGCCCCTACTTTGGTGGTCACTTGAAATGTCACAGGAGCTGCAATGCTGTTGTGCCAAGTGGCCTAATTTATGGTGCCAGGCAAATTGCATTGTGCTGTGTGAGCTCGCCTGCTGACTAAGACCCTTATCGTTCTCATTGCTTCCGTAGCAAGCCGTGTGGAGTGGGTACGGCCAGAACAACCAGTCGGCCGACGACCTCTGGCTGGGGATGCTAGAATACTACACGAATTTCGACTACCAGACGCAAGTCATCAGCATCCGCCAGAGGGAGACACTGACAAAGCTTGGTAAAGGGTGGTCTACCAAGTTCCTTGCCATTGAAGGTGAGTCGTTGTGTTCCTGGAAGCCATGACAAATGGCATTATTTACCAGCATTTTAATGCATGGGGACAGTGCACATCTTCACTTTGTTTTTGTAATGATGATGGCTGAGAAATTCACAGGGACACCTGTGATGGCAATGTGATAGCATTATAGCTGTTCATGCCTTTGCCGGAAGTGACAGCACTTCTGATGTTGCCACATGACTTCTCTCCACACAATGGGCGAAAGTTATAACCGATGACGCATTTTTTTCGAATGAGGCTTATAATAATATTGCATTAAAATGCCAGGTGTTGCACCAATCTGAAGGATAATCCAATTTTGTGGAGCATGAAGTTGGACCAGTATGGTTTCCATCTCTTCCAAAATAATAGGCCGACACACAGTATATTACTGCGATACTGGTTACCGAGAACCAGGTTTCCTGTCTGGCCATGCAAATATCAGCAAAACGTAAATACTCAGATACGCTCGTGTCGGGATATATCAAACTATAATGGGATCACAAAATAGTTCGATATATCGGCAATAAAAATGGCTGTAGATAAGATTGTGTGTGACCTAGAAGCAAGAATATAATACACCCACACTACGAAGTGTTGTATGCCCAGGTTCTGGCAGCTCAACCCTCGCTAGTTGTTGCTAGGCATAGACTGCTTTGCATCCAAGCAGCAGAGGACAGAGCTTTGGAACAAGCCACTGCCTATCATAAGGTGTCTAATTCTGTTACGAGTGCATTATAACTTCATTAATTCAATAAGCCACACTTAATTAAGCCACTTCATTAGGCCACGCTTTGTTCGCGTAACACTTTCGGCAAGTAAGCGATGGCCATCCCTATGCATTACATAGGTTGGCTTTCCCGCATAGCAGCTATTTGGCTTGGAAAATCAGTGCAAGGGACCGAACACCACCTTCAAGCTATCCCCACGTTATCCCCGGTAGGTGCCCAAGGCTGGGCAGCAGACCTGTCTCCGCACGCGAAATGTGATAGAAAAGCGCCTTAGGAAAAGCCCCATTTGCAGGGGTGCAGTGCGCTGTTTCGATACATCGAACGACCGGCTTAATTTGATGTACTGAGTGTTTGATGTAGCCAATAATTTGATATATCCTGGTTCAATATACACGGGATCGATTGGCTGTACCCTCGAAACTGATTGGCAGTCACTGAGGTGTATTTATGCAGCCGTTTTGCCTTTAATTTTCCTGTGTGAATTTTTCACGAGTGTTTAGCATTTTCACTGCATAGATGTCTCCCTCCAACCAGTCGGGACTTTTCCTGTCTAGGATAACCAGAACACATGCTTAATGCCTGATAATAAAGTTATGATATGTGGTTTTATTTTCAGACCCATTCAACCTGAATCGTGACATTGGCAAAGGACTGATTCAGAAGAGTGAGTGTGACTTCACGCATTCATTCTTTCAACCACGCCAAGCTGCTCCCGCCTTCCAAATTGACTCGGATGTTCTGTGTAAAACAAAACTTTTAGAAATGCGCTTTTTCATTCCCTCATTCCCCTTTCCATGTCTGCTATATATGTATATGTATGTATATGCATCTATATGTATATAGCAATGTATACACTTCGTTAAAGGAAACATATGTATTCAACTCGACGTTTCGATTGGAAGACCGATCTTCTCCTGAAGAAGATCGGTCTTCCATACATGCATACATGCATGTATGCATGTACATACACACATACATACATGCATGCATGTATGTATGTATGCATGTATGTATGTATGCATGTATGTATGTATGCATGCATGCATGTAGTATATATGCATGTATGTAAGTATAAGTGTATATGTATGAGTGTGTGTGCGTGTGTGTATATACACAGTGGAGATGAACTGTAGAGCAACCACTACGCCATCTACACTCATGCACATGGTTCAGCCTTCTAGAAAATTTGAACATTGGGAGGCATATATATTGATCTTGATTGTACAATGGTACAAGTCTCCAGGACACACTAAAAGCATAATTGTTGAAAAGCTGTGCCAGATCTTGCCATGGTCATCATTTCATCGCCACACCCCGGAGAATGTGAATTCGACTTTCAGCATGTTTCCACTTCAACCTTAGCACTTCCTTCCGCCTGATTCAATAATTCCATCCACAAAAGAACCCAACTTCTTAACTGAATTAGGTAGTCTTTACTTGCAATCCGCAACCTCGAACAGCGGACTTGTATCTGAAATTTTATACTATCTACACCGAACACAACTCTAATGTTCTTTTTTGCAGCAATTTTGTACCTTTTTTAAGCTCATGAATGTCGCACATGGCCATGTAGAACTCATGACTTGCAATGCGTCCTGGAGAGTTTTGTCCCCTACAGTACATGGCAGAACCACAGGAACCAGGGGAACTTTTCTCGATATAAAAAATTAGGGCTGAAAATGATAGGAACTACATAATAGGTGCAGCCATTATCAAATCCAAATCTATAAGCCGTATAGTGGGGACCCTTATAGAAATCACGGAAGAGTTCCTCGTCGCCCCCAAGAGATTTCACAGGCTGGCGATGTATAACAAGTTTCCTAGCATTACTTGAAGTATCTGATTTTTACTTTCGGCAAAGTGTGCATATATTTAGACACTCCAGATTAAGTGGCTAGCAAAGGAGTTTGTTTCGAGGCAAACAGACTGGCATTGTGGATGTTTGCTGTACTATGCACAGACAAGACGTTCCGCAAATGGTGAGCTGCAAGGGTTACCGTATTTTCCGGTGTATAAGACGCGGTTTTTTGTCAAAAATCTTGCTGGTGCGTCCTATACAAGGGTGCGTCTTATATGCGAATTTTTCGTTTTTTTGCGAGTTCAGAGATTACTCAGGTTCATGCTCAAGCTTTTTTCACCGAAAAAATATCACTACCAATGATGCGGTAGTAACACGGTTAACACTTCAATACGGGGACCGCCGTGCGCAACTTTTTTTTAGGTGAACTTTATCATGAAACGGCGAGGATGACGACTTCCAGAATCGCAAACACGCGGTCGTTTCGGAGGCGCAAGCAAAAGTAATGTGAAATTCCAAAAGATGGCGACAGTCGCGCTTCTCGCCATTGTCAAAACAAGCCAAGCCGGCGTCCTTTTTTAGTCATTCTTTGCAATTTCGCATCCGTGTACGTATTACGTCTGTGTTGGTGACTTCGGCGTGTGTTTTCCACTACCTACACCTGTCGTGCTCGGCCTGGCTACAGTATGCCACCGAAGTTGCACAAGAGCTACACCGCAAAGTTCAAATTATCTGCGGTCGATTATGCTACCGAAAACGGAAATCGGGCTGCGGGCCTACGGAGCTTTTATGCGATCAGATGAGTCCATCCATGGTTCATTTCGCGATGGTCGAGCAAGCGTGTTTAATTAACCCTCACTAGACTAAGTGGGTAAATTTGGGTGCGTCTTATATACCAACTTTTTCAATGAGAGCCTTCATATATGGCGGGTGCGTCTTATACAAGGGTGCGTCTTATACACTGGAAAATACGGCTTGTAGTGCAGATTTCGGCCTACAGGTTCACTGAACCACTAAATTATTATGCTTCCTCAGGAATGGTGAGTTTCAAACCGAGTGCTCACTTTTTATCATGCTTGTTCTTTCTGCACGCCACTTGCAGAGTGGACTGGCATCTTGGACGCCTTCTCCACAGGGCTGAAGACGTTCAAGAAGTCAGTTCCTGCAGAGCTCCCGCGACAGGCTACGAAATCTCGCAACCGCCGGCTGCTGGCTGACTTTGGGTACGTATAACAAGACGTTTGTCGTGGAAGCCCTAAGCATCATGCCATAGTAACAGCGAAGGTGTCCTTGCCAGCCAAAAAAAAGATATTCTTATCGGCCTTGGTATTCTCATTTCTAGTTGGGCTGGTTTCGCCTCAAGTGGGTGTCACATTATCATCCTTTAGAACCTGAATGCGGGAGTTGTTGCTGCATTTAAAGGGATACTGAACCAAACTTTTGGAGCTGCTCTTTTGCATGTAAACAAAAGCTTGACTGCTAAAATTGATAAATATGACAAGCATTGTAGCGAAAAAGGCGAATAACATGCTTTTTTTCGCGATTTATTGCCGTATCATTGCACCTGGTGGCCGCCTGTGGAAGCTGTGACTAGACGTCGTAACACCCGCGCGCCCACCGTTCCCGCAGAAGCACGATTGCCATCGCTACTCGCGGCTTTTCTATATCTGTCGTCTGCTCACGGCGTACACAGATATGTCAAAATGTTAATCGATGCTGTCTACATACCATAACATTATGCACGCTTACGTCCGCTAAATGCAGCTACTTTGTCCGGACCTTGTGCCATTTCTAGCATTCTCGCTTTTAAAACAGAAGCCCGACGACGTTCACACTAGTGGCGCCATCTGGAGGTTAGGAGGGGAAGCATTGTTGTCAACAAACCGACACCCCTCTTAGCCTAAAGGGGGCAGAATCATCACTCTAAATAAAAAATAAAGCAAATTTATTACTCTTAAGTTTTCTTATGTGCAACAGCAGATGAAGCGAAAGACTGGTGGCCCATTTATGGCCAGTGAACGCGCTGAAGAAGCCAGTAACAACGACGCAACCAGTCCGAAGGGAGGTTTCATGCATCGAAGGGCGCCGCCATATTTGCTGCCGCGGGAGGGTGCCATGACGTCACGCTTTCCACCTCGCGCCGACCGGGAGGGCTTGGCGCGCGCTCATGAAACATCGAAAATAAAACCATCCGCTGAAAAATATGCACAGTGACGACTAGATTTCAGTGTAATCACATTCCGAGAATCTATATTCAGCCTTTTTGTTCAATTCTCAGATTTTGCTTCAGTATCCCTTTAAAGAAAAACTGCTCAGGTTATGGCAGATCTCGCAGGCTTGTTAGAACATTCCTCTCCTCTCGTACAGAGCTCCGTTGCACGTGAAACCTGGTTTGCATGACATACAGAAATATGCCACAACAGCAGCTTGGGCATGTTGGTTATCCGTTTGGAAGTGAACAGCGGAGAACAAAGGGACACACTGTCTTCTGTCTGTGCCCCTTCATTCTCCGCTGCTCACTTCCGAACAAATAATTGCAGCTGGAAAGGCAAATTGTGCGTCAACATGAAATGTGAATGCGTCATGCACATGCCAATTGATGGTTAGTTCCAATTTGAATAGACCATTTCATCTTCACATCTGCCAAGTCTACTTCAGCTCACTACTTTTGTGCTGAAGCTGGGGCCTTGGACACAACCTTCCAGACAACGGAAAGCGGTGAAAGCGCTCCTGAATTTCCTAAGGGACTCAGGGTTGCATTCCCGCCTATAATCTTTAAGTTTTCAGTGTGCGCCCTCTGTCCCTGTGACATAGTGGTCGCTGGTCACTTAGAAGACTCATTTCCTTGCCGCTCTTTTTCCTTTTTTCCCCTTTGTTCCCCTCCCCAAGTGTAGGGTAGCCAACTGGGCATCGCCTGGTTAACCTCCCTGCCTTTCCGTCCTTTTCTCTCTCTCTCTCTCCCCCCCTTAGCCCGCATGTGTTCTGTTCACTGGCTACTTTAAATGTGTACAGAACTTGTGTTGACACGGTTGATGTTGTTAGGTGCTCGGTGTGCTGTGGAGTACATAAGGTGACCTCAGGCTCGCATGGCTGTTTTCAGAGATGGGCTGCAGATCGAGGAACCCCTGCAGCCGATTTCACAGAGTGGAAGGAGACGGGCCAATCGGCAGCATCATGCTGCAAGCCGTGGAGTGGACGAATGCAGGCGCTCTGACACAGACCGTGTATCCGTTGATCGGCGCCATATGAACAGTCATGCTTCGTCTTCCAAACAGCCTGGTGCCCGCGGCAAAGTGCATGAGGTATGCCAACTCGAATACAACAAATTTCCTTGCGTGGGCCTCAGATATCTCACCTCAGTTATATCTTACAATGAATGCTTGGCCGTTAACGACACACCAAGAATTGCCCAAGAGTTTTCCTTGCAATCTTAATCTTTACTAGCACTTAAGGTAACTCATGATGCGGAAGACAAGGCTAGTCAGAAAGCTGGCAGCCCTTATCCAAGTGCTATTTGTGTGGTGAATGTAATGCAGAGTTTATTCCTTGTACTGTTAGCTGCGTAAAGGAGCTGGGCCGGCTCTGAAACATGGAAACTTCTTAAAATGAGAACACTTTGCTTGCACAAACCATAGCAAAGTTTACTGTAAGTTACTCCCAACCAGAAAGGCAATTCTGTTCAAATATTTCGTTCTTCGTTTTTCATTTGCTCTATGCTTGTCTAGTTGTATGAGCTCAATATAGGTGGCTGCATCATTTCAGAAGCAGTCCTGTAACCAGCAGCCAGTGACTGGTGAACGGCCATCCAATGACCACGGCCATGATGTGGTGGAATGTACACCCACTCCTGAGCGTCGCAGTCGCAGGAGGGCCACAGGCAGCCGCAACCAGCACCTGGTGAACGATGCTCGGTGAGTATGACAAGGACTTCGCAGCATAGTGCTGCATGCATCCATGACAGACAGAAAAAGCATCCTTGCTAGCAAAATAAAATGATACTATCATATTTAGTGTCTCTTCCAGCTCGCCCAAAGTGGGTACCAGAACGTAGTCACTTCAATCAAAGGACACTAAACCAAAAGTAGTGGGAGTTGTTGTTGCATTTAAAAAAAAAAAGTGCAGGAAATGGCACTTCCTAGACTGATCGTTAACACTCTGCTCTCGGAGTTCTGTTTCTCATGAAATCTTTTGCACGACATAACAATATATGTGCAGCTGGGAAGGCCAATTGTGCTTCAGCATGAAATGTGAATACAACATGCACATGCTGATTTATTTCATAGCGCAGCGCTTAAGTGTCTGTTCAATGGTCGAGCTGCGTCGCTGTCGGCGTAACCGAGTGAACAAGTGTACTGCCGCTTGCTCATAGATGACACCAGAGTGGTGGAGCGGGCGCGCCTAAAGCCCCAGTCACCGATGCATGAGCGGAGGTAGGGTGGTTTGGGGAGCGGAGGTCTGTCTGTGGCGGCACACGTCCACGCGCACCCACACGCTGGCTCCTCACAGTTGTGCTATGCTCTGCTCCATGGGTGGGCGGTGGTGTGAAATGTGCTGCAGACGATAGATAGTCCGTGTCTGCTACACCACTCTAAGCATTGTCTTCCTATTATAAACAGTCTTAAGCAATACAAGTTATAAACAATACAAAATAGTCTCAACCAGCTCTTTCTGAACTATGCGGGACACAACTGGTGGAAGTCGTTCATTTGCCGCTGCTGCTAAACAAGCTGTGCAAGCAGAGGCTCAGTGCTGCCGCCGAGAGCACCCTGCCATTCGCGCTGCCGATGCAGACAGAGCTATCTCAAATTTCGCATTAGGGAGTACTGTAATTGTAATACATTTTAAAAGTCTGCCGAGTATAATACGGAGGCACTAAGTTCACTCTTATGCTGAAGCCCCCCGTCTGCCCGTATGTGTTCCATTCATTGGCTACATTAAAGGCTACTACGATCATGTTGACGTGGCTGATGTTGTTGGGCAGACATTGCGCTGTGGAGTATACAAAAGTGACCTCAGCTTCGCACGGATGTTTTCAGAGATGAGCTGCAGCTCCAGCAACCCCTGCAACCAATTTCACGAGGTGGAAGGGGGCGGGCCACTCAGCCACATCATGTTGCCAGCTGTGCTGTGGACGACTGCCAGCACCCTGGCACAGAGCACGTGTCCACTGATCGACGCCATACGAACGGTCGTGCTTTGTGTAATAAACAGCCTGGTTGCCACGACCAAGTGCGCCCTCTACAGCAGGAAGTGGCTGCATCACCCCAGGGTAAGTGCACCGCTTGGTATATAAAGTGTTGACCTTGTCATGCAACCGGTTACTCAGCTTAACCCTTTGAAGGTTTTTGCCGTATATGTACGGCGGCGGTTTTCTGTCCTGCAAGGTCTTTGCCGTACGGGTACGGTTTCGATCTTCCGTTTGAAATTTTGCGCCAAAAGAACAATGCATGCTCACTGGGGGGTGCTGCCACCTCTTAGGACTTACAAGAAGTGTTTGAATTTTGTGCTGCCTTCTTACGGAGATAAGCAGAACTTATGTCTAGCTTTAGTGCGGCGGCACAGACTGCGGCAACACCCCTTTTGTAGTTTTGGTTTCGTCGCGTGATCGCAACGGAGCCGCGCGAAATTTGAGTTTTCTTTTTGTCAGCACTATCTTGCAGGGGCTGCCGAAGTTGATTTCTATCTATATTGGCGCTGCTCTTAGCTTGCTTATCACCGTTGCTATTCTATTCTATTGAACATTTTCCAGTTGTGAGTGATGCTGTCACCAAAGTACTGTTCCTAATTTTTTTTTTACTATTTATTCTCGATTATATACATTTTGTAGATTCAAGATCCGCAATAAAGTAATTTGACCACCTGGGAAAGTTTTCTTCAAAATAATTCGACCCTCAAAGGGTTAAGTATGTGAAACTGAAAGGGGATCGCGGGATAGTTTGATAGTGAAAGCATGGTAATGTCATGGCCTTGTCAGCTACACACTTTCCAGGCAACTTCTTTGGGCCACTACTGGTGTGAAATCACTTTCCACCCAGGTTTTACAAAATATTGGTCCCGCTTTGCTGTTTGATACCTGGCACTGTTAGTTAAGCATTCATATAACTAACATTCATGTGGAGGACTTCAGAAAATTACAGCGTGCTGTGAAAGAATACCAACAATAAACTGCACACAGCACCCTCAGTTGACCATTCAGCGCACGAGAAGATCAGAAACTGTTTCTCCATGCCTGTTCATAACCCTTGTGCCCCCGAAAGAACTTTCATGATCATGAAAGAATGATCCTAAATTAATGTTGCAAGCGAGAACACCTGCAGGTTACCACTCTCTTGCCAGGCCGAAGCAACGCATGCAAGTTATGGTCTTTGTGGAATAGTAAAGGGGAATTTTTCTACGTTTACGGTTGTCTTGGGGAGATTTTTTGCTATGCATCTATTCAGAAACTGCACAAAAATCGCAGGATGGTTATGAGTATGTCATGCAAATGTTCCAGCATTAGCTGTGGTTATTAAAAATAAATTTTTCCAACATTTTTTTTTTCTTTCATAGTCAGACAGCCGGAGGTAATCCGGACTTGCCCAGAAATGCAGTGATAGGTACTGTGAAGTGAACATGCTTCGAAAGACTCCAAACAGCAGTGGCAGTTAACCTGTACAGCTATTAGACATGCTAGATAGAGCGCATGTTAACATGGTCACATGGATAGAGAACATGGATAGAGAGCATGTGAACTCTTGTGAACATGGTCACATGAACCAGCTTTGTTCGAAACTAGGTTTGCTCCTGAAAGGGCACAGCGGAGCTTGCGATGTCTCTTCCAAGTGTACACCCCTAAGAAAGTTGGGCGCTGGGCAGGGGGTTTCAAACTGAACCCCCCTCTCTCCGGAGTTGAGATGGACAGTGGAGCCATTGGGCCAATCGATGATTTCTGCACTGTGCTCTTAAGAGTGGAGAGGATTCCTTGTAGTCACTACTTCACTTTTCCTTCCATCACACCCCATTCCTCTTCCCTCTCAGACCTTCCCTCTCTCCTTTTTGACACCTGCCAACTGAGGCAGGTGGTGCTGTGGACACAATGTGAAACTGAGGAACGAGCTGTAAGAGCTAATGCTTTAAAAATCTGTTTGCTTTCCATAGATTCCTCTGCAATCTGAAATAACATTAAAATTCGTGGGTTTCACTGAAGTAAGGCAGCCCATAGCTGGAACAATCGCGTGTTTTGTGCTGCAGTCGCGCAATGCCAGATGAGGCTTGCCATCTTTGAACCTTCAGAATTTTCACCTTTGAACATGACTGCAGCAGTGATAAATAGCACCAAATTTTCTCACATTGGCCAGAATGCCTTCGGCTGTTCGAACCCTGGAAAGGTTAATGAATAGCTGCTTGCCGAGGTGATGACGAGCCGCACATGCAAGGGGAGCTTTGAAGTGCAGTTTGTGATTTGCAGCCTTTTCAATAGTAGCCCAGTGCACAGCAGAAAGCTGCAGTACCACAGCGCATTAGTTGATTTACTGGACCGAGCACTGAATCACATGGGCCCACTTTTCTACGGTGTTGCAGATCACCAGGATCTCACTCTTGGAGCACCGCTGCCATTGCGTGGCACTGCCTTCCAGGCACACCCCTCGGGAGCACCGCATCCAAATCGAGGAAGGGGAAGGGCGCGAAGCAGGCTACAAGACCGGCATCGCGATACATGCCGCATGCCGGGTGATCATCACGTCGTGGCACAAAATGCCACTGCGCCATCACCCACAGTCGCTGTAGTGCAGCCCCTGAGGACGCCACAGGACGCAGTGGGGACAGAGCTCGTGCAGGGAGCTACATCCCACTTCGTTTCTCCGCCAACACTCGTTCCTGGATCTATCTTACATCCAAGTAGCCCCGTTTCCAGGCACCAATGGCCAGGTGCAGTTCAATACCAACAGCCAGGACCCGCTATCCAGCCTTTGGCTGCAGCACCGATGCACATGTCACACGGCACAGGGCACCCGCACTATGGTCAATGGGTGAGTGCACAAGCATCTTGAAGGTCAATCTGCTTTGGCGCCATTAGGATCAATGGCTGCATTGGGTAGAGTAAACCATTCTTGAAAAGCCCATGCATAGTGGTTCAGCCTGGCAGCTGGCAGCAGCAAACTTAGCATGGCATGTACAGGCTACTTTGTTCCAGACCTGAACGTAATGGAACATGAGTGCTGTAGGATAAACATAGCGGACACAGATGGAAGCATAAGCAGCCACACTTAGCCAGAAATGTGTGCGGTACCGTTTTCACTACAGTGAGGGTCTTATTAGGGGTCTAGAAGGGATCTCTTGAGCAACTATGCAAAACTACTAACTGGGCGCTGCTATTTGCCAAGAGAGTGTTAGCGGATGGGGCTGTTCGGTGCCTGGGCTTAAGAACAAAGGAGGAAGGGGAATTGTGGGAGGGGAATTGGTTGACAACACTCATTTGATTGCTAGCAACCCCTGCCCCATGCACCACTGATACATGCCATCCCCTTACAGTGGACTTTCAGCCTATGTCCTCCTGGTTGGTACCCTGCTGGCGATGGCAGTGTCCTTTTATGAAGTGTGGCACCACTGCGTAGCGACCCCATCTGCAGAGCCCTACCACGGAGCAGGTCAGTCTGTCCTGGAGCGCAACTCAGCAATGAACAGCTTCAGCAGTGAACGGACACCAGCCCAGCCCTGTGGCGAGGTTCACTTTGTCCATGATCAACACTGCTGATTGCTTTCTCTTAAGCTTTCCTTAAGTGTCTTGTTTACTGCAATACGGTGCTCCCAAATGTGCAATATTGGCACAGATGTCTGCGCAACAAGGAGCGCAGGAAAGGAAGAGGGGGTAGAAAGGGAGGAAATAGCACCTGCGACAGTGCAAGGAGACAGCACTGCAGTGTAGGGTGGTAAGACCGAGAGGGAAAGCATTGTGCTGTAGAGGTGCAATGCAGAAGGGTTAGGATAAGAGGAAATACAGAGGCACAGTGTAGAGGACGTGGGTTCAAAGCCACAACACAGTGCGATGGGAAAAGACAAGGTGCCCCTTCCTTTTGCTCGTGGATTGTGTTCTGTTGTTTACTTGGTAATGCATGTTTAACTTAAGGGGGGACGCTGCTTTCAGCAAGTTTTGCAGCGGAAGCTGAATCTCTTATGGACGGCCTCGTGGGACAAACCAGTGAGGCACTGAAGCAACTGAAGTCTGCTCCCAGCTTGAGTTGCGTGCCTCGCCGTCGTTGGTGTAACCGAGTGCAGAGGATGAAAGACAGTGATAGCGAAGCGGTACAGTGGTAGCGTACAACAGCGGTACAGTGGTAGCGTAAAGACTGGCTGTGTGGCATCGACACCAGAGTAGCCGCGCACCGTCTGGTCAATGACCTCATCGGTAAGGTACTATGCGGCAATTGTGTCGTGAGGGGTGCCAGTTGCAGCTGCCGCTCGCTAAGAGATTGCGCCAGAGTACCGCGAGCCGCCGGTGGATCACTGAGCGCACGGCTCAAGCCGAAACCTAGAGCCACCTCATTCGCCACTGCGTGTTCCATGTGCAGTCACCAACGGTTCAAATACTGCAGCAGTTGCACTCAAAAATCGGATTACCAAGCAGCATAATCGTCAACCAATTGTTTTGATTTTAGTGTCTGTTCTGCATTGCCCTTTCCAGTCTTCACGCGAAAAACTGCATGCAATGAAAACATGCATGTGACAAAATATTGCCGACTGTCCTCAATTTCGTTATACAAATAGAAACAGCCTTCTTGCATAGAGTACTGTTTTGACTGCTAGACTGCAGTTTATAAGGCTACAGGCAGCATAGAACATTATTTTAATGTTATAAAGCTAACACATCATCTTCCATGCTGTTTTGAAAGCATTAATTTCATGGTCAAACCGATACATGTTCTAATATTGTTCTTACTATAACGTTGAAATCATAACTCTAAAACCACACTGCAAATATAATTCAAGAATCATGCCCCAGAGCTTTTCCCACTGTTCTCAAAGTAAAGATTTCTTCAAATCTTAGTACTTTGTAATAAATCTTAGATTGCACCTACCATAAATCACGCGCATCGGCCCATTATTTTTTTTAGAAGACTGCTTATTATCCATGCACCGCTCACTCATGCAGCACCCTTATATTATGGCATTCTTATAAGCTTGTGTTGCATGTACATATGTAATGATTGTGGTGTATTGTAGGACTCGATCGTTGCCCTTGTTGGTCCTTGCGGGTCTTGGCGGGCCTGTAGGCACTAGCAAGGTTTTTTTACCATTTTAGAAAAATTTGTGCTGTTGAAACATTTAATTAGGGTAGGGCAAGATTATCATGTTAATTCGTAACGTTTCCGAAACATCAGAAAAATGACATTAGGAACAATGCGTGAACGTTGGACCTAAATGAAAAACATTATTGTAACGTTTCAGTGCTACCTGGGTACCTGTTCCCAGAGTTCTTGCATAGCATTTCACTTCTGAAATGGACCCCATTCGTCGGCACGTACACATAAACTCCATGAAGTAAAAGGAGATGAAATGAACACTAAATTCATTTAGGCTGTTAGTATGTATTTGCTGTTCAGCAGATTTAAGCTATAACCAGGAATTGGAGCGTTTTCATAAAAGTGTGAAGGAAGTTTGTGTAGTGGTTCATATCGTGTCTCCCTGTGCGATATGCAGATTCCAAGCTGAAGATTCCAAGCTGAAGATTCCAAGCTGAAGATTCCAAGCTGAAGATTCCAAGCTGAAGATTCCAAGCTGAAGATTCCAAGCTGAAGATTCCAAGCTGAAGATGTACAGCTGAAGATGTACAGCTGAAGATGTACAGCTGAAGATGTACAGCTGAAGATGTACAGCTGAAGATGTACAGCTGAAGATGTACAGCTGAAGATGTACAGCTGAAGATGTACAGCTGAAGATGTACAGCTGAAGATGTACAGCTGAAGATGTACAGCTGAAGATGTACAAGAGAGAACAGCTTTGGGATGACTTAGCAAGTGAGTGCAAGGATGCTCCTAACAAAGGAACAAAATATTTTACTGCCCACAAGGCTCCCACTGCCAGAAGTTCCTCGGGCCGATGGCGTGACCGGTGTTAAACACTAACGGTGGGGCAAGGTGAGAGTACTCAGCTTCACCCATTGTCTGTGGCTTCCGATGTGATCTCAGCATGTAGACCATGTTTTTGTGTATCGCATGACAAGCTGCTCAGTGTTGTTACTACATGGACATTGGTGCAATACCACTTCGCAATGTGCAATAACAAATAGGCTAGTTTCATTGAAAATTGAGATCTGGCAGCATAGATTTAGAATTGTATGACTGCCACCATACGTTAACTTGTTCAGTGTGGTGATATTGGGCGAGATTCTTTTGTTGCATAGAACAGAACAAGAATGATTATGGGCTCGAATGTTGAGCAACTTTTGGATTGGTACTGACAGCATGCTTTCATATTGCACAGTGAAGACGAAACGAAGCCTCAATAAGAAAAACGGTTTGCTTCTAAGCCATGTAGTGTGGGCTCTTGTAGCATTCGGGGCCAAGAGCTGCTCCCCACCTTTTAAGAGGTTTAGCAAGCTGGCAATGCGTAACAAGCTGCACCATTACGTGAAATAACACTCTTTGGCTGTTTACTTTTGACAAAGGGTGCAGACCTTTAGAAATGCCAGACCAAATGGTAAGCAAACAGGCTGGCATCGCAGATGTCTTCCAAGTACTATGCTTGGACAAGATGTTCCATGAGTGGTGAGCTGCGGGGTAAAACCTAAGATGAGAGGTTCGCAGATGCACACAATTGCTTTCTTCATTACTGTACTCATTTTTTCTGCACAGGGTTGAAGGTGTTCAAGAGTTCGGTTTCTACACGGCTTCCACGACATGATACGGAATCTTCTCCCAACCAGTGGCTGGTACCCGATGCTGGGTAGGTATAAAAAGGTTTTTATCGTGGAAGCCCTCAGCAGTACACTGCAGAGGCATTGAAGCTGTCCTTACTAGCCAAAAAAAATTCCTAGTTGGGCTGGTTCGGCCCAAAGTTCCCAAAGAAAGGTTGGTTCAGTTTTTCAATCACAGGACCAAAAAGTAGGAGCTGTTGCTGCATTTAAAGAAAAACTGTTCAGGTTATGGCAGGTTTCACAGACTGGTCATCTGCACATCCCTCGCCTATCGCGCCTATCTGTTTCATGACAAATCAGGTAATGGTAGTAATGTAGAACAGGACAATGACAGATCTTAGACTGATCGCTTACACGCTCCTTTAGAAAGCAGCTAGAAAGGCAAATTGTGCTTCAAAATGAAATGAGAATGTACAGTCAAACCTCGATATAACGAACACGGATATTACGAATTATTGGCTATATCGAACTCTTCGTAAATATTTTTGACTAATTCATGCAATTTCTATTTCATATATCGAACGCGGTTTCTTGAAACGGGTATATCGAACTCCCCAGCGCCAAACTGTGCCCGGATGGCAGGCGGCAGGCTTCGCCGCATTACACAAATGACTAGCGGTGATGCGGCACGGTTCGCACCAAGGTTTGCACTTTCATCGCGATCTCGC
The DNA here is from genome assembly GCF_055824585.1 of Amblyomma mixtum. Classification (NCBI taxonomy): domain Eukaryota; kingdom Metazoa; phylum Arthropoda; class Arachnida; order Ixodida; family Ixodidae; genus Amblyomma; species Amblyomma mixtum. The sequence goes on along the minus strand of NC_143012.1, from coordinate 30,385,768 downwards.
CAATAGCGGCGTGTAGGGTTGCAGTCCGGCAGTCAGCACGCGTTCACGCCTCTAGCATCCGTCGACAGCGCCATGGAAGCAGCACTGGTGGTTGTAAGCATGCAGTAACAATCCTGCGCTCATGTCGGCTGTCGCGGAGGTGGTGAAAACGGCGGCAGCTTTCGCTCTGGCGTACCGCTTTCCACGCGACACGGCTGTGATGCGGAGAAGCCACAGTAGCCGGCGCTTAACCTGCGCTTGTGATGCTGTGCGGGGGAGCCAACCTAACTGGCGCTCGGTTTTTTGCGGTCTTCGGAATAGCCGCGAGCGTCTTCGAAACGCCACCAAAACCTGGGAAAACATCTATCCGCTTCTCTTGTAAGGATCGCCAGAATCGCTGTCCTTTCAATGACTAAACTGCGCCGCTATTGCGCGCGTTTCGGACGAAGTTTTATGTTACGAATTTCGGCTATAACAAACTGTTTTACGATTTTTTACTAGTTCGCTATTACGAGGTGCCACTATCATGCAGATGCTAACAGATTTTTAGTTCCAATTTGCATAAACCATTTCATCTTGAAGCCTGCCTCAGGTTCGCACGGCCGTTTTCAGAGATTTCACGGAGTTACTGGTTACTACTGGTTACTTAAGCTAGCTTAGGTATGTGAAACTGAAAGGGGTTCACAAGATAGTTTGATGGCGAAAGCATAGTAAGGTAGGGTTGTGACTGCTACGCACCTTTCAGGCAACTTCCTTGGCTCACTACTGGTGCGAAATCACTTCCCGTCCAGGTCCTGCAAAATATTGAGAGCTTGACTGTTTGTTCAGTGGCACCATTTGTTAAGCACCGATACATCTCTAGCATTCATGTAGACAACGTGAGAATATTTTTTTGGTACTGTGAAAGACTACCATTTTAAACAACTTTGCATAGCACCCTCAGTCAACCATTCGGTTGTTTTGGGTTTTAACCTTTTGTGCTCTTTTGTTAGACACCTGAGATTGTCTCTCATTGTCTGTTTATAACCTTAGTGCTCCTGAAGGAACTTTCACAGAGCTTAAAGTGTAGATTGTACCTAATTAATGTTGCAATTCAGGCCAGCTGCAGGTAATCATTCTCTTCAAAGGCTGGACGGCCGGAGTTATGGTTACTGTTTTTTTCATCGCAGAGACTGCAGAAGTTCAAAGCCATTCTTCACAAGGCAAGCACGACGGCCGGCCAAAGCACGCTGATCGCATATGGCGACTTTAATGCGATGGATCTGACGTGCAAAAGGCAGAAACCTATCCCAAGACGCGGCGGAACTCGACTATACCCTCATAACTGACCCGGCAACTCTGTGTCCCGAGATACCAGCCCCGACCTCACGTTCGTCAAGAAAAACGAACCGATCACGATCACGTGGAGGAACACGGGGGTGGACCTCGGCAGCGACCACATGATCGTGGAAATCGTCATACCGGAGCAGAGCAGTACCAACGTCAGGAAACATATGTGGATCGATTGGACAGCTTTCAGAGATAACAGAAATCAGGAGGCGGAAGAGATCGAAATCGACGACATTGACACGTGGACCAACAAGATCCTCCAAGACTTTCGAAACTCAACCGAAGACACAGAAACCGACCTCGAAACGAACAGAATGGATAGCCGACTGGCCCACCTCATCGAGGCAAAGCAGTCCATTCTCAACAGATAGAAAAAAACGCCTTAATCGTAGGCTACGAAATAAAATCGCAGAACTCAACAGAGCAATCAAGGACCACTGTCACACGCTATGTGCGCAACAGTGGAACAAGATATGCAACGCCGCCGATGGCCAGATGCACAACGGGAAAACATGGAACTTGCTGAAGCATCTGCTCGATGAAACCAAGACTAAGTCACACCAAAGAGACCGACTGGCGAAACTCATCCATCGAGAAGTCACTAAACACGGCGCCGATAAGGTGACTAAACACATCAGCGACAGATACCTGCAGACTACGCCCCCAGAGTGCCATGGGCCGTACGGGGGGGCTGCCCAACGCCCGTCTCGACAGAGGTATAGATGTAGAAGTAGTTTGCATGGCACTGCAGGACCTCAACAGCAGGTCGGTGGCCGGGCTGGACCGCACCACCAACAAGGTGCTTAAGAACCTCGATGACAAATCCATAGAAAGCCTCACGAGCTAGTACAACAAATGCTGGAAAACGGGAACGCTGCCGACGCAGTGGAAGAAGGCCAAGATCATCCTGATCCCCAAGCCGGGCAAGCCATACGACACGGATAACCTCCGACCCATATCGCTCACATCTTGCGTGGGCAAGGTGTTGGAGCATGTCCTGCTCAACAGGTGGCAAGAATACCTCGAGAAAGAAGATCTCTACCCGGAAACGATCATTGGCTTCAGGCAGCATCTAAGTACCCAAGACGCCATGATACAACTCAAGCACCAGATCATCGACGGCAACACCGGCGACAACAAAGTATAGCGCCCGGCGACACTATAAAGCGCCGGCGCTGAGATCGGCGTTACAGCGCGCGCTAGAAAACATAAAGATGGACAGCGCGTGCTCGGAGCGCACGCCCGGCACGGGCAGTTCGGAACTAGAAGCCTGCCACGCTGGTCGTCTCTCTCTGGTGCTCCGCTGCGACCCCGCAAAATCCTCAACAGTGGTGACTCCGGCCTAAGACATGACCGACCCCAGCAACCTACCGCCCTCAGGCGACGTTCCGCCTGACGCTACCTTGCGCCCACGGGACGTCGCAGTTCTCCAGCTCCGCCTCCCAACATTCTGTTCCAAGTGTCCGCAGATCTGGTTCGCCCAAGTGGAAGCCATCTTCCATCTGCACCACGTCACCTCGGAGGCATCTCGGTTTCATCATTTACTTTCCAACCTGCCTCCTGAGGTGGCTCTAGAGGTAGCGGGCATCGCTGCACCCTTGGGCGATACCCCGTACCAACGACTAAAGCAGGGCATTCTGGACCGCACCACGGCGTCAGAGAGTGTGTGCCTCCAGCATCTGCTCACCTACGAAGAGCTTGGAGCCCGCCGCCCCTCTCAGCTGCTCAACAGCATGCGGCAGCTCCTGGTCGAAAGCAATGCAGACTCAAACGGCGCACTGTTGCGGCAGCTCTTCCTGCAATGCTTGCCGCAGTACACCCGCCTCGTCTTGGCTGCTGCGGGTGACTTGACCCTTGACCGCCTCGCCCAGCTCGCTGATCGAGTCCACGACGCGACTTCTCCTTCCGTGGCCGCCCTCTCTTCTCCACCGGAGACCTCCGTCAATTCACGGTTAGAGGCCCGGATCGATCAGCTAGCCGCTTCTATCGATGCCCTTCGGACGTCCTCTCATGCCCCGCACGGTTTATCCTCAACACCTCGCCGCCGTTCGTCTTCCCAGAGTGGTCCGCATTCGTCCAGTCCTCGCCGTCCGCATCTCTGCTGGTATCACCGAACTTTAAAGCACAACGCTCGCCGCTGCACTCCACCATGCAACTGGTCGGGAAACGCGCAGCGAGATCACTGACAGCGGCGTGTGACCTCGCTCTTCAACCTGGCCGCCTTTTCGTCGTCATGGATCGCATTTCTGGCCTGCGCTTCCTCATCAACACTGGTGCCGAAGTCAGCGTACTGCCGGCCTCCAAAGCAGACCGTGCTTCCAAGTCACATGGACCTACTCTTCGTGCGACCAACTCAACCTCCATCGCAACGTATGGTCTCCGATCCCTCACTCTGGACATTGGCCTACGGCGCACGTTTCGATGGGTCTTCATCGTCGCCGATGTACATCAACCCATCCTCGGTTCCGACTTCCTGACGTATTTTGATCTGGACGTCAGCATGCGTCACCATCGTCTCATCGACAGCAAGACGCGCCTTTCCATCACTGGCGTTATATCAGCTGTTGCTTCCACTGGAATCCGAACTCTGCTTCCGTCAAGCCCGTATGCTCAAGTCCTCGCAGACTTTCCCGAGGTCACGAAGCCTTGTAATCTACATCAGCCACCAAAGCACGGTATCACCCACCACATTGTCACACGTGGTCCACCTGTCGCAGCTCGCCCGCGCCGCCTCTTTGGTGAGCGTCTGGCTATTGCAAAACGGGAATTCGACCACATGCTCCAGTTGGGTATTATTCGCCCTTCATCCAGTAGTTGGGCCTCACCACTCCATCTGGTGCCCAAGAAAGATCCGGGTGACTGGCGTCCGTGCGGCGACTACCGGGCTCTCAACGCTCACACGGTCCACGACAGCTATGCCCTTCCACACATCCAAGACTTCACTGGACATCTGGATGGCTGCAAGATCTTTAGTAAAGTGGACCTTGTCAAGGCGTACCACCAAATCCCTGTTGAGCCAGCCGATATTCCGAAGACGGCCATCACTACACCCTTCAGACTGTTTGAGTACGTGCGCATGCCTTTTGGGCTACGCAACGCAGCTCAAACTTTCCAAAGATTCATCGCTGAAGTGACGCGTTGTCTCCCGGTGGTATTCGCCTACATCGATGACATCCTCGTCGCGAGTTGTACTCCACAGGATCACGAGCGTCACCTCCGGGAACTCTTTCAACGCCTCCAAGAGTTTGGCTTGGTCGTCAATGCCCAGAAATGTGTCTTCGGCTCTTCTGAGCTCGAGTTCTTGGGCCACCACATCTCGGCGCTGGGAATTCGTCCATTGCCTTCTCACGTCCAGGCCGTTAAGGATTTCCCAGCACCAACTACCCTATGCAAGCTCCGCGAGTTTCTGGGCCTAGTGAATTTTTCACGGCGCTTTATCCCACACTGCGCCGAGCTTCTTCACCCCTTGACTGACCTTCTCCACACCACGAAGTCCTCATCCTCTGCGATTTCCTGGTCTCCCGAAGCTCAGGCCGCTTTCATGGCTGCCAAACAAGCCCTCACCGATTCAGTCGTCCTCATCCACCCTAGGACTTCTGCGCCCACTCGCATCATGGTGGATGCTTCCAGCTTGGCCATTGGCGCGGTTCTCCAGCAGAAGATTGACTCTGCGTGGCACCCACTGGGTTTCTTCTCTCGGAAGCTCCAGTCTGCTGAGACTCGCTACAGCGTATTTGGCTGTGAGCTGCTTGCTATCTACTCCACCATCCAGCACTATCGCCACTTCTTGGAGGGCCAGCCTTTTTACGTTCTCACGGACCATAAGCCTCTGGTGTATGTGTTCCGTACGAACTCTTCGAAGTACGTCGCCCGTGAACTTCGTCAGCTGGCCTACATATCTGAGTTCACAATCGATATTCGACATATCAAAGGCACCGACAACGAGGCAGCTGATGCACTTTCACGCATTTCCACCATCGGCGTGTCTCCACCTGCTGTGGACTGGCCGTCCCTGGCGCGGGCACAGCTTGAAGACCCTGAGCTGCACGCCCTGCGTGACCACCCCCGAGCACTCCGTCTGCAGCTCGTGCCTCATCCGTTTGTGTCCGGATCACTCTGGTGCGACATATCATCGGCTCTACCGCGACCGTTCATCCCGGAGGCCTTTCGTCGTGCCATTTTCCATTCCCTTCACGACATTTGCCACCCCAGCATTCGGGCCACGCAGCGCCTCGTTACCCAGCGGTCCGTCTGGCCGAACATTAACACTGACGTTCGCCAGTGGGCCCGCTCATGCCTTGCCTGCCAGTCCACCAAAGTGACACGCCATACCAAGACTCCCCCTCAGTCTTTCCTGCCGCCTGGATCACGCTTTGACCATATTCATCTCGACCTGGTTGGAACGCTTCCCCCCTCTTAGGGCTACAAGTATATTCTGACGATGGTCGACCGCTTCACCCGTTGGCTCGAAGCCGTGCCCATTCCGGACATTACTGCGGAAACAGTTGCCAGAGCCTTCGTTTCGACGTGGGTTTCCCGCTTCGGCTGCCCCGGCATTGTTACCACGGATCGCGGCCGCCAGTTCGAATGCGCCCTCTTCACTTCGCTCACCCGGCTACTCGGCACTAAACACTGCCGCACCGCATCATACCATCCCTGTGCCAACGGCATGGTCGAGCGGCTCCATCGCCAGCTCAAGGCTGCCCTTACTGCGCGCCTGGATCGCGAGCACTGGGTAGACCACCTCCCTATGGTGCTCCTAGGCCTATGTGCCGTCCTGCGTCGTGACCTTGGCTGTTCGGCGGCCGAACTCGTCTTCGGTACCTCCCTGCGGCTTCCCGGAGACTTGTTCGTACCTTCGGCTCCCCCGTCCCAACCCCTGCAATACCTTCACCGCCTACAGGACTGTCTCCAGCATCTGCGCCCAGTGCCGCCTCGCTCAACTGCCCATCAAGTCTTTGTGCACCCAGACCTTGCTTCCTCGACGCACGTTTTTCTCAGGCGAGACGCTGTAAAGGCGCCTCTTACCCCCTCATACGACGGCCCGTACTGCGTCCTCTCCAGGACGACAAAGTCAGCGACAATCCTGCTCGATGGTCGTCAAGAGGTCGTCTCCCTCGACCGACTCAAACCAGCGTACCTCGAGACACCTCCCCAGGAGCTCCCCTCCGATGTTGCCGGCCCACCTGCAGACCTGCTTGCCGCTGTGGCTAATCCCTCTCTGCCCCGTTGGCGCGTACATTTCACTGTTCAGTCTAGGCGGGGGGCCCTATAGCGCCCGGCGACGCTATAAAGCGCCGGCGCTGAGATCGGCGTTACAGCGCACGCTCGGAGCGCACGCCTGGCACGGGCAGTTCGGAACTAGAAGCCTGCCACGCTGGTCGTCTCTCTCTGGTGCTTCGCTGCGACCCCGCAAAAGCAATACTGGGACTCGACCTGCAGAGCACCTCCGACAAGGTGAAGCACTCGGCGATCCTATCCCAAGTCTCGAAACTCAACATGGGAGAGAGATCATACAATTACATCAAAGACTTCCTCATGGACAGAACGGCCGAGCTCAGAGCGGGGGACCTCCAAGCACAGGAGAAGCTGGGAAGCACAGGCACACCTCAGGGATCGGTCATCTCGCCGGTGCTTTTCAATCTCGTGATGATAGGAGGGGCCGAAAGGCTCAGGGACATCAAGGAAGTCTGACATACGATATACGCGGACGACATAACGCTGTGGGTGGAAGGGGGCAGCGATGCCCACATCGAATCCACTCTACAGGCGGCCGCTGATGCGATCGAAGACCAACTCGACGGAACGGGGCTCCGACGCTCGCCGAGTAAGTCGGAGCTCCTCGTCTACCTGCCCGTCAAACACCGCAAACCCAAGAGCAGCCCGAGAGAGTACGAGGCAATCAAAGTCAAGACCAGAGAGATAAACGCGATCCCAAGAGTCAACAAGATCAGAGTGTTAGGAATGACGATCGAGACGCAAGGCAGAAGCGGCGAGACCGTCACCCGGCTCATTGCGAAAGCAGCGAACGCCACGAGACTACTTAAACGAGTCACTAACAAGAAAAGCGGAATGAGGGAAGAGAGCCTGATCAGACTGATCCACTCGTTCGTCATATGTCACGTAGCGTACGTGGCGGCCTACCACAAGTGGAAGAAGAGCAAGAGAAATAAGATACATATACTCATCCGCAGAGCCTACAAGACGGCACTGGGACTGTTTGAAACAACGAGCACCAAACGCCTCCTGCAGCTGGGGGTGCACAACACGCTAGAGGAGATAGCGGAAGCCTAACGCGCCGCACAACTTGAAAGACTGTCTACAACCAAGGCCGGCCGGAAAATCCTGGACAACGTGGGAATTGGATATCAAGGCAGGGAGCAGACGCAGCTCCCCGTCCCCGATGAGATCAGGCGCAACATCAGAGTGGACTCGGTACCGAAGAACATGCACCCGGAGTATAATAGAGGGAGGAGAGCAGCGAGAGCCAAGCAGCTGATAGACCAGCAAGCGGCCGACACACACGCACGCTACGTTGACGCGGCTGAGTACGCCAACATACATGGCTTGACGACGGTCGTCGTCGACGCGACCGGCACTGTTTGCACGACCGCCAGCACGAGATGCCCCAAGGCAGAGCAAGCGGAGGAGGTGGCCATCGCCGACCGCAACTGCCACACGGTGCTATGCGACTCGAGGCAGGTGGTGAGAAATTACGCCAAGGGCAGGATAGCGAAGGAAGCGGTGCGCATACTGCAGGCCACCAAGAACGACGTTGGCAGCAAACAAGAGAGAATCAAGTGGTTCCCGGCACACGCAGGCGAGGCGTCAGGCCGCCACGCCAACCATAAGGAAGACTGCACACGCCGAGGCGCGCGCGCTAACGAACCGCGCCTTGGTCGACCGGCCGCTGTGGTTCAGCACCAAGGACCGAATGACCGAATACAACGAAATAACCAAGGCATTCCGCCTAGCTCGCAGAACCCTTCCACCCCCTTGCTCGGGGCTCAGTCGAGAGCAAGCCGTTTTATTCAGACAGCTACAGACGGGCTCACTCCCCAGCCCGTCGCTGTTGCACAGAATGTATCCCAAGACGCACCCGACAGACAAATGCAGAGTCTGCCGAACGGAGACGGCCGGCTTTGCACATATTCTGTGGAATTGCAGCAAGTACCAGGAAGAAGCGAAGTCTGGGAGGATCCCGCTGCGACTGGAAGCAGCCGCAGTGAGCGACAAACAAGAGGAACAACTTTAGGCCGTCCAGCAGGTCATCGAGGCGCTGGCCCGGCAGGGACCCAGCGAGCCGGCAACGGCGAGCGGGGGACCCAGGCCGTGCGGCCGGCGCCCAGAGGACAACGTAGGCCCCGTCCGGAGCGCGCGCGCGCACATGCGCGTGTTCTACTGCAGGCCCCAAATAAACGTTTTAACAATCCAACAATATGAGTTTATGATTAACTGCACGAAACTGCACGGTTTACCTTTCCACAGTATGAAATAAGTCATTAAAATCAGCGGCTACTGATAGTGGTAAAATCGGGCTACTGACAGTTGGAACCATTGCCTGCTTTGTGCAGCACTAGTGCAATACCGCACACTGCCTTCCAACTCGTCACAATTCCAATGTTTCGAAAAACAGTGCAACTGTGATAAATAGTACAAATTCCCTTACCTTGACCTGAATACCCGAGCTGCTTTGACTCTTAAAAGTTGCTGACTAGCTGCTTGATGGGCTGGCAACCAGATGCACCTGCAATGGAAGCTTCAAAGTGTGCTATGACATTTGTAGCCTGTTCCAAAAGCAGAACAATGCACAGTGGAAAGTTGCAGTGAGGCAGTGCATTATCTAAGATGCTGGACCGAGCACTGAATCACACAGGCCCACTATTCTATGGTGTTGCAGAACGCCTGGGTCTCTCCCTTGGAGCACTGCTGCCACTGCTTGTCATTGTACTACTTGAAGCCTTCCAGTCACACCCCTAGGGGGCACTGCAACCAAATCTCTGGAGGGAAGGGCATGAGGCAAGCTGCATCCCAGATGAGCGTCACGTTATGCCACCATGTGGCACACCACTAACAGTCGCTGTAGTGCAGTCCGAGGATTCCACAGGACACAGCGAGAGTTAAATCTTTCCAATCATCTCAGCTGCCAAAGTAGCGAAGAAGAGGGACAACTGGGGGTACGTGCCGGAGGATACGTGCTGGACGTTCTGGACTCCATCTTGGATTAGGGTGCACGTATTACAGTCCCTTTCTCACTACTATCCAAGAGTTCAGCCTTCCGGTGCCTGTTCATGGCCCAAATTAAACAGTGGGGGCAGAACTCCTGAAGAGAGCCGTGCAGACACTAATTGCAGACACTAATTCCCACATGCAGTCAATTCCCAACACTCGGGACTTGCTGTCCACACCACGGCTGCAGGCACCCGATCCAAGGGGCATCAGCACTATATGGCGAATTGGTGAGCGTGAAATCACCTTCAAGGACAATTACACACTGCCACCATAGATCTGATAGGAAGCCATGCACCAGTCTGCTCATCCCAGGTGCTGTAACACAGTGACACCTGTTAACAAGAGGCCCTCCCAGGTTGGCAAAGCCAGGAGTGTGTGAAAGGAAAAAAAAACAGGTGTTACACAGCAATAAGAAAGCACAGCAGCATAGGGTGGCGGGACTGAGGGGGAAAGCACTGCACAACGGAGGGTAACTGTGGAGGTTGAGGATAAGAGGAAAAACTAGGTGCCGTGGCAAAATCCAACTGGCAGCGCCGTATGCAAAGGGAAGGAGCCTCACACAACTGTTCGTCAGTTGCACTCATGCATTGTGTATGTGGCTTGCTTAGCTGGTAACTGAGATTAACTTTGGTCGGGACCTCGTCAAGCTGTTCCAAGTTTTTAGTCCTGTACTCCTCCTTTCCAAAGGAAATAGACTGATTGGCAGCAATGCCGTAAGGGCTTGTTGGTCACAATTGAGGGACTGGGGTTTTAATTTAACTGACAGTACTTGCTCAAATATCATAGCTTATCTCAGTCAAATCAATTTATTTTCCCATCTTTAAACAGAAATTCAAATGTTGTACTGTTGTACATGCTTTACAGGAGTGGTGAAAAAGGTCAATATTTCTCGGCCCCGCCTGTCAGAGTGGATTCACTTGTCCGTTTCCCCTCTGATCTATGTAACTGCACGCTGCACTAACACATCTCTGAAGGAGACACTAAAAAAAAACACCACAGAAGGTCTTTTGTTCAATGCAGAACTAGTGAAGGGCTCCATCCATCCTTTTGAGGAGGTCTTCAGCTGATTCTTCCTCGGAGAGGTCAGCGTCTAAAAGCATCTTGACTAAAGGAAGTGCCCTGGGGGGAAGAGAACAAAACAGAAAGCGTCAGGTTCAGCCTGTTGGAGCTCTTCGGGCTTAAATGAGAGATAAAACATGCCATGAGAAGACTGCACTAACTTTCTCCACACAGATTCTTTCCTTGCCATTGGTTGGGGCAGAAGCTTTGCATTTGAACCAAAGGCATGCGTGATCTGCAGAGAAACGTCAAGACATTTAAGCATCAACAAAATCGCTGTTCATATTTATGTATCTGGCAGCTCTGACAAGTTAGCAGTGGACAAGTCTGATAGTTATTGTAATGTCATTGAGCAACTGTTTCAGCCAGTTGGCCTTTCGAGTGAAAGCTCTTTATGAGAGGTATTCTGCAGGCATCAGCGCAATCCCACCACGTGTTTCATTTGCAAACAATCTACTCAATTGATGCTAGTATGAAGTTTTCATTGAGGTTGCACCACAAGTTTCTGAAAAATGGCGCACAGTGCAAGAACACATACATACCGGACTCTTATTATAAGAAACAACCAAAGACTTTGTACAAAGATGGATAGATCAATTGTGAACCAGTTAAGTCCATCTTTGTACAAAGAGGTGGTTGGCTGCAATCGTAGTAACAGCAAAGAGTTCAGAAAGTAAGCCCACTACCGCAAACATTTTGAACCCTTTATCATTCATGCATTGATGTCACTTGCTTCACCTTCCTATCTCTTCTCGTTCCAGAGTAATTGAGCAAGCCAAGGCAACCAGTGGTGACGTCCGGTTGAAACAGTGGGCTGTAATTGAATTTCTGACTGCGGAAGGTTGTGCATCCATCAGCATTCATCGCCACCTGGCAGCAGTTTACGGGGATGCCTGTGTGGATGACCCGCAATGGCCTCTGATGAGGATCATCAGGTGGACGAGTTGATTTGGGGCAATCGCGGGATGAAGCAACATGTAATCGCACCAACACTCACCATTTCTACTGCTTCAGTAAACCACATCCTTAAGGACCTCCTTGATGACTCTTTTCTGGGATTGGGATGGTGTTGGGCATACTGAATTTCTATGCTGACACCCTAAAGCCATTGCAGGCCAGATTGGTGGACTGGCATTCTGCCTCATCCTGGCTATAGTCGGGATCTCGCATCCTGCGACTTTTGGTACTTCAAACTTAAGGGGAGACTGTTGAAAAATGATGCCACCTTTGTAGCTGAAACTGCAAGCTTTCTACCTCTATTCTTTGATATGTCAAAGACAAATAAAGGTATCAGCTTGGAGGCATTACTTTCTGAATCTCCCTCGTATGCGTGCTACTGTTGTTCGCCCACAAGCACTCAAGTGAGATAAGAAGTGCACTGGTGAGGGGCAGAGGTGGTGTGAGCAGCATATGCACCAGATAGCACGCACCAGATAGCACGCACCAGATAGCACGCACCAGATAGCACGCACCAGATAGCACGCACCAGATAGCACGCACCAGATAGCACGCACCAGATAGCACGCACCAGATAGCACGCACCAGATAGGTCTACTATAAGAGATACCAACGTTGTACTATCATAGACACCAGTGGTCCTTATACAAAGCTTTCACTCAGTTTAAAGGAATCAACAAATGACCAAAATGTGTCGTGAAAATATGGTTCAAATGCAAACATCTCGTCCCCTATTCTAACAGTCAAGCATTGCAATATGAAGGTGGCTGGAAAAGTTCATCGCTTCCGCTGGCATTCCACTGCTATTGCGGTAACATTGTTTTCAGGATACACAACAGAAAATTTCTCGGTGAAACCTTTGAGCGTTTCTGATAAAACTGTTGTGCAGTCGAACACCTTGCACAGTAAGCTTTTTGTTGCAGCAAAAAAGGTAAAACTACTTAAAGCCCACTTATTAAGCACATGACTGTCCTATGCCATTCCTTCATTATATCGAATTTCAGACCAACAGACCAAGCACAATTTATTTCACTCATGAGTGGCAGATTTCCACGGCGTGTTTTATATGCAATAAGCACAAGCCACTATTGCCCTGGCTATTGCCCTGGCATGCTGCCTGTTTTTGCCCTGACTAGAAAATGACACCAGCACAGGCACACTGGTGCCTGAGGCATGTGTCTTTTACACCTGCCATGCAGGGGTGTTTTATTAATCAAGTGCTGCTTTTAATTATAACACAAACCATGGTCACAAAATTTTCTGTGGTAGTACACTGCACATAGAAAACGTTCCGTGTCGCGTTGATCTGTTGTGTCAGACAACAGACCGACGTTGTCTAATGTTGCGAGCAAACCAACCTGCTGCTGTCGACGAACAACGTCCCTTGACAGGCCTGCTGACTGTCCAACCAGGCTGGCATAGCTGCTGCTTGCACGGCCTTCCTTCAGTTGATACAAGTACACCAGCTCCCCTTCGTGGTGAAGACTTTCAAAAGTCTGCACAGAATACCAAGCATGAGCAGTGGTGTCAATCCCTAGTGAGAGGCCTTTGAAGATGGAATGAGTGTGCACTTTTTTTTTCTTTCGGATGAATAAGGCAGGGCCAGAAACTGAAAGCGCAAATGGATTCATGGAGCACCCATTTGGGTCCACGCAGAACCCACCCGGCGCTACTGCCCACTGCTACTCATTCAACGCAAGAACCATGGCAATGGAGGTTCCTGAGGGTACCGGGTATTACGTGCCTATATATTGCTCCCAACAAACTGGTTTGAAACCACCAGTCTGATACTAAAAGTGCTGAAGAGAGCTTCTGGTTTTGAAAAAGAGGGCCCTCGACTATGTTTTGATGTTTTAAATGCAGCGATACAGTGAACAGATTGCGTATTTGTTAGGTAGTTTTTGAAAAATCTCCTTGTCTAAGACACTATTATGAAAAGAAGGATGCGCTGACACATCTTCTGATAAAAAGTGAGAGTACAGATTGGCGAGTGCAGTGAGAACACATGTGGCACAGGTCTGTTGTTACACACATTCTCAATCTAGCCACAACTATGAAAATATTGCAAAAGGGAACCGGTGCTTCTGTTCAACACTGTGCTCTCTGTAGGCTTTAATAAATATTTGCAGCTTAGTATTTCATTAGATCCGTGCACGAGATTCGAGTTGTAGCAAACACACACGCACGCACGCACACACGCACACACACACACACACAATGCACCCCAAGGTGATGGACCCACCAGATAAGTAAGCTGCTGAGTGGGCGGCAAGCAGTTGTGCAAAGCATGAAAGTGCGTGGCCAACAGGGTGTGAGGACAAGTATCTGGGTCCCTGAGAAAGCTTTCCACCGTGCCGCCCAGAAGTCCAATGCCGTCGGCCTGCAAGGTTGCAAATAAGAATGCCAGTTACTTTCTGGAGCACTCTTGACAAACACCACACAGACAGACTAGCCATAATACTGACCCATTACACATGCACAGGTTACTCTAGATATTTGTTCCAAAAGTGGGGTTGTTCAGTGTCATCAACAACTGCAGGAAAAAGGACAACCTTACTGATGTCTAATTAGCCCTGAGGTAGGAACAAATGTGTTTCCAAGATGCTGGGGTTTGGTTAGAGATGATGTGCTCCTTCAAAGGTTTTCCAACAACATGGGCCACTCACAATCTTTGTTCCCTTGCCGAACTCATCCATGATGACTAGTGACTTTCCACTTCTCATCTGGAAGATGTGGGCCATCTGAAGGGCAAAAAAGTGAAGCTATAATTCAGCAATGCTGCATACCAGAACCAAACTAAAAAAAATTTTGGGAGCCAGAACATGCAACCATGCCTGAAAGGTTCACTGTCGCAAAGAAACATCTCCAAAGAGACATCTTTGGAAGCATATCCTGAAAACCTAAGTATGCTGATGTCTGTGCCCTTGCTACAGCTTGGCAAGCAATGGCATCCCTGGTCCGCCAACTAGCCATTGCCATCATCAACATCATTGGAGAGCTGATGTCCACTTTCAAATAGAGCTTTCCTTTATCACGATTTAACGTCGACAGGAACCATTGTGTTTGGCCCGCCACTGTGCATATGCCTGCCTAATGATGTCAAAATAGATGAATTACCACTTTCAACTATGTCTTTGGAGTTAAGCGGTATCAAGCATAGGCTTTCCCATGCCTTTGGGAAGCTTTGCCTTTTCTCCGCTACGAAAGTTGTGGTGCTGTGATTTCCTGCAGCTTTGGCAGCATTAAGTAAGGTTAATTAGGCCCTGCCCTGTCTGTGCTTTCGTGGATGTCAGGGTGCCTACACCACGTTATATAGTACCTGGTTGAGTTGCATGCCAAATGACGACAGGCCATGCAGCAGTGACTCTTCCGAGTACATGCAAGTGAGGATGGCGTCCACTGCTCCAATCTCTGCGGACTCTGCTGGCACAAAGCTTCCGATGTGAGCCATGTAGACTATCAAGGCCACCTGTGGGAGGAGAAAAAAAAAATTACCGACGATTACGTTACTTCCTAATGCGAAATTTGAGCGCAGCAAATAAGCTGTTTCACCTTTTCGATAGATTGAGGCAAAGAAATCGAGCAACACATGTATGCGCTATCACAGAATTTTTTTTTTATTTTTCACACGTATTCGCAATTTCGGCTCGGGCGGTGCACATATACAGATCCGCCGCCACCGATCTGGCTCTCTGATTGCCACCGCACAGGGGTTGCATTGGAGGAGGAGCGAAGAAAGGAATTAAGTTCGAGCCGGCGCTTTGACAACCGGAGACTCGCAGGAAGAGGGGGGAGGGGGGCGGCGTGTACACCCAGCGGCAAACGATGGGGGCAGAAACGCGCGCAGCAAGCGGACAACACGATAAAGGGAGGAGGGAAGAGATAGCAGCGACTGACTGATGCCGCTGACGCCGATAGCGCTGGGGGGATGAAAGGGGGGCGGAGCTGGTTACGAGGCCGACGACGACGCGAAACCCAGGAACGGACGCCAAAGAGCTGTGCTCTAAAAAGAAGTTCCCACTAAGAGCTTAGCGCTGCAGCTCAGGAGAGCAATGAACCCTAATAAGCACTGGCATGAAGCCTAGAGCACATGTGATTTTATGCAGACGAGAAAGCCTGCCGTACCTGAGCACATGCATCACTCAACCGTATTTCTGACCCCTTAGCACCCACTCTGTGACCTTGAGAGCCATGCAATACGCTCACTGGTGCACAGTCAGTCTAAATACTAATGCTCCCATGGCTAAGCATTCACGAGATTAATGTGCTCAGGTGTCATGTGACCGAACAACGTTAAACAGAAGCCAGGAGGGACACGAAACGCAGCCTTCCTTCTTTGCTGCAGTCTTCTATTTGAAATACTTTCTACGCTAGTTGAGCTACTATAGAGATTGTTTTGTTACACAGAAAAGCACATTCGTGTCTTGGCAAGTTAAGAAAAGTGCAAAATTGGCAAGTTACTTGTATGCAATCAATGCTTCAGGTTTAGTGATTACAACCTAATGCACACCTCTGTCGGCAGGAATGTACAAACAGACCTGCTTGAGGTAGATGCTCTTCCCGCAGTTGTTGGGACCAGTGATGACTTTGACCTTGGAGTGAGCGCCTCCGCTCGCAAATGAATTTGGCACAAAGTTGCTGCCTGCGCTCTCAACCAGTGGATGCCTGTGTGTAGGGAAAAGAAAACAAGCACTGAAATGTTAAAGCCCAAAACTCTACTTTTCAGCCCATATCAGTCTCGGAGTTTTGCGATCACTTTCGAGGATGATGTGACTTAGAATGATTGTTCCAATATAAAGCCTCGTTGCGCAATTCACATAGGTATCTCTCACCTTCCATTGTTGATGACAATAAGAGGATCACTGCAGAGGTCTGGCCTGACGAAACGCTGCTCACGGGCTACCAGAGCCAAAGCAAGCAGTCTGGAATGTATTTAAATAAAGAATAAACACTTCAGGGATGCTCTAAAAAATAAATAACGAAATATCAATCTACTTAATTGACAGCTAATTACAGTGACTGGAACTACCCCTAGCACAACTCTGATGATCCCCGCGATAAAATTTTTCATTCTGCAACAAGAGTCCCATTTGGGCTCCCTAAATTAACTCTTTGTAACACAGGGAATGCCGCATTTAAGCATTTTATATGTAAACTAAGTTCTAGGCGTGTACACTTGAAGCTGTTATAAGGGGCGCGGACAAATACAATACTGGGGTGCAAGCCTATATAATATAGTACTGACTGGGTGCCTTGCGCTGCCCTCATAGCTCCAGTTAATGTGTGTCTTGTGCGCCACTACCTTTGGTCCTATTACCTTTTTCTTTTATTTCGTTTCTTTTTTGCTTTCTGTTTCTCCGTGAGTATGCAGAACAAAAAAGCATCCACGCAATGAACATTCAAAAGGTTTGTTATCGCTAATCACAATGTTCCAAACAACTGAATCAAGAACAGGATCTGTCTGAACTATGAGAGATAGTATGTTACAAAGATACTGATTACAGAAAGCTGCAAAAGATATCAAAAATACACAGTTAAAGAGTAGCTGTTTTGGAAAGAATATTGAGAGCAGATTTAAGGAGAGCTTACGCATCCAGTTCTCCGCATACAGACACAGCCTCCAGGAATGCTTCTGCCACTTCAAGGATCAAGTTTTGCACCTTGTGCATGATCTCGGTTTCCCTGTCTGCGCAGTGTGGAACAAGGGATTAAATGGGATTAACTCATTCACTTTCAAAGACTGTGATTTGCTGCCCTTGCTTTAAACTATTCACTTTAAACATGCATCAACAAATGGTGCCAGATGCTTGGCTCCTAATTTTTAGATAGTCACATTAGGTTACACTAGTTGCTCACTAGTTCTGAAAACATACTGCAAGAAAAAATTCTTTTCTCGCCGCTTCTTTTGAACATCGGGGGCACTGAAATTCATGCGCCGGTTTCTGGCAGTGAGGGGGATGTAGACTGCAAATACCCCAAACTTTTAGGCGATAGTGAAAGCAGTGAGTGTGACTTGGTCCGCAAGGCGAGGACTATTACTCCCACTTTGAGCCTAGCACTTCAGACACAGCCTGAGCCCCGGCTTGGAAATCCGAAAGTCTGAAAAGATATGTCAGCCAGTGTGAGGACACCAAATGTAGCTCCCTCGAGCGACTCTAGAGGCTTGTAAATGGCACCACTTTGACTGCCAAATGACAGCATAGCAGAAAACATCATGCAGATGTTTAGTGTACAAAATCTACGAAAAAGAAAAGCTGTTGGGAGTGCGACGAATGCCACTTTGCAGTTCACACACCTGACGGCTTCAAGATTTTGAAGCGAAAAGCTTCACTACGCGGGTCAGAGCCGAGTTTCGCATGAGCTGAACTGGTGAGTTATGCGCATGCGCGAAAGCAAGTGATGTCACACGCCGTGTAGGTGGTCGCTCCTTGCTGTCACCTGACCTTTCAGCGCAGCCGCGTGCTACTGCGCATGTGCGTCGCCTCCTCGCTGTCGCTACAGCTGTGCGCTTCGCCCCCTTGCCCACCTTTTGACCTTTCGTTGCAGCCGCGTGTTGCCCGCGTCGCAGCCAACAACCTTCCTCTCCGCATTCCTGCGGGTAGTTTTAACCGCGCTGATTTCCGTCTCCTCCTCCGCCTTCGTACAGGCAGTGTGTGGACGGCCGTCAAACCAAGCATAACTGAAGCTTTTCCCTTTGTATATCCAGACGTAGCCAGAGCTAAGCCACTGCCTAATTTTTCACGAAGAAGAGAAATTTTACTTGCTCTGGATTCGCAATTGTCTTGAGAGCCGAATAAAATCAAAATTTCTTCTCTGCGACCTTGCAGTGAGAGTTGTTACACATTATTTCCAGCAACCTCAGTCATGCCATGCCGTTGGGGGCAGCCAGAAGAGGGGAAATGGGTTAAAGCAAAGATAACAGTCTTGAATAGGACAACAGGCACAGCTCATGTTTAAAGCGGCACTGAGGACAACTTCATAAAATTGCTGTTCTCATTAAAAATTGATTCTCTGCGTCTTTGTGGGTAACTTGACTCTTGTCAGGCAGGAAAACGACACACTTATGCCGAGAAAATTTAATTTAAAAATATTCTTACCACTTCACTTGAATTCGTGACGTCCTAAAAGAAAGTTTGACTGGTAGCCATCGTATTAAAATGAATGGCGGTATAGACTAAGCCTTGGGATCTCTGCACAAAAAAATGGCAACAATGCATGCATTCTACTCGCGAAATCGGCCGTTGACGGCAACACCTGTATTTCGTTTTGTGTTTTTTGGACTTGTAAAGACTCCGTTTTCAGTGAGAGTGGTCCCTTTATGATTAGAGAGCAGTACCCTAGTAATAAACGCAGACCTCAATTTTTCCACATTAACGTACATCATTAGCCCTTAGTACAGACACAAGGTCTATTACTATGCCAAAAGCAATGGCCTCGCCTGTTGTAAGTACATTCGGCCTCAGGGCTTCTGCAGAAGTATCAGCATTATAACTT
Organism: Amblyomma mixtum; assembly: GCF_055824585.1. Lineage (NCBI taxonomy): Eukaryota > Metazoa > Arthropoda > Arachnida > Ixodida > Ixodidae > Amblyomma > Amblyomma mixtum. The sequence continues at coordinate 30,366,718 of NC_143012.1, read as the reverse complement.
CCATCTTTCTAAACATACCGTAATTTGTAGATCAAAAAGGTGCAGTGCAAGTCATCCCCCTCACTGTTTTCATTGTGGCAAGCAATCAAACGGTGGCTATTATATGGCAAGCTATGTGCCATCTCGCTATCTGCTCTTTAATACCGTCATGAGGGCTTTTCCTATTTTGCACTCAGAAGCATGTGGGAGCTTCCCCCTAGTGTCTACTGTAGCAAAAAAAAAGAAAGCATGCCAAATAGCTTCACACGTACCGATTATTTCATACAATGTGTCACCCAACAGCCCATCCAGTGCTGTAAGGAAAGGAATGAATACAAGGAAGAAACTGCAGTTAACATTTTTTTTTGTACATTCAATGAAGTAATTAAGTGGCGTACAGAAAGAAAAGAACACTGGAGCTAATAAGGAGCAAATGAATGACTTACTTTTCATTGTTCCCGTTTTGTAATAGCTTTTATTGTCACAGGTGAACTGGAATGCGGTGAAGCAAAGATACACAGTTCTTTATTAGGTTAGAATGAACAACTTTGTGAGACATTGTAAGCCGAGGCTAAGATGTGCTTCATGACATGACAGCTACAGGAATTTTAAAAAATTGAAGGGTTTAACGTTTTGAAGCAAATAATGGACTATGAAGAACACCACAGTGGACGGCTTGGGATACTTTACAGCAGCTGGGGTTCCTTAATGAGCGACAGCACACGTGTTTTTGTATTTCGCCTCTATCAAAATAAGGGCACTGCGATTGAGATCAAACCCAAGACCTAGGGATCAGCAGCTGAACATCAAAGCCACTGAGCCACTGCAGCGGAGAGCTGCAGAAATTGGTCAAAAAGACTGGCACAACATCTCATACAAGGTGGCATACCACAAACTGAAGACCAGGCTGATCTGTCCCGGGTGCATCATGGGCTATGGTCAGCAGGTAGCCAATCTATCAAAAGCAAGACACATTTTTCAAGTCAACATAAAGCTCCTTGATAATTTGCTAAGCCGAGAGCAATAAAAAAAAAAAAACAGACCTGTGGCAAGTAGACGACCTGGCAGTCTGTGACCTCGGGGTCCAGTTTCTCCAGCTCACCATATGCGATCCGGGTCAAAAGGTCAGGAAGGCCGTTGTAGATGCGCTTCTCTGCAAAGCCAAGCGAGATTAAATGGTGTTCACTATTAAACATGGAACTCTGGTGCCAAATGGCAACATGGCATTGCACTCACTCTCATCCAGAGTGCTGTCAATGCCACGGTTCACGACGAACCTCTCTGAAGCCTGTGACTCCTCAAAGTCGAACTGAAAAGATGCAGGAAAATGAAGTCAGCTATAATGACCAGCAACATTAATGCCAGATTCACATTATGTAATGTTTGCTTAAAATCTCAATCACATTACTTTGCTCACAACAAATTTAAGATGCCTCAAATAGGAAGCACTATTGTTGGTGAAGAATCTGGCAGCTAAATGATATGCAAGGATAACATGCCTGTGTGTCGAACCAGTAGACAAAAACGAATGGCGGTGGTGGTGAGAGCAAGTGAACAAGTGTTGCTGCTGCAGGTTACTATTAGCTCGCTAAAATCCACTCAAAGGCACTAACTTACCGTCTTTTTGATCAGAGCAGTGATCCTCAGAATATCCTCAATGCGTAACGAAGTCATCTGCGCAAAAGACGATAAACCAGACGTACAACATGTGAGCCTCGCCTTATCAGAGGCCTGAAATTAGGAAGCAATTACGCAGCAATCTGAGATAGAAATGAGCTTACCTTCTTGAGAATGTCAATGTGGCCATCAGACGAGAGATTAGAGTGACAAATCCCAATGACAGAGACAACACTGACAAAAGTCTGTAAAAGAAGAAACAGGCGACTATCAATACATAACATGTCTGAATGTTATTACATGAGCTAGCTTTGCTACAAGACTGCCCCTCATGACGTTTTGGTAGTCAACTTCACCAGTGTCAATCCCCGCCAGCTTTTAGTAAAAAAAAAAAAGGCCAATATTAAGTTAGCGTAATACTATACCAGTTAAAGGGCAATGCAAGGTTGTTTTTCTTTTTTGACATCCACTTAAACTCTTCCGATAGGTTCTCTGGTGTATTCGGATCCCTTGTGGCCAATTATGCAGTTGGATAGCAATTTTTTTCAGCATATATAAATTTTACATTTACCCATTTTGTGGCCTAAAATGAGATTTCTACAAACAACCTTGGGTGTGTGACATCACAAGCTGCATGTTTCTTCATGCTCACTCTGCATTTCCTGAAGTAAAAAATTTTGTGCTTGTTTTTGGCCCCGTCATACAAATAATGATTGCAGCTATCGCTTGCAGTCGCAAGTTCAGCCATTCAACGTGCACCCGAGAGGTTTTTTGACAGTACCCATGATGTAATTTGCTGGTCTATATTGACGTCACATTTTGGTCGAAACTGCCTCAGTCCCCGCATTTTGCTTTCTTGCAATTCTGGCCCTCAATATTTTGAAAAACTACTCATTGCAACTAAGACAGGTCGGTCCAAGAAATGTGCTTCAAAAGCCAACTCAAAATGTTCGAGTATCTTCTGGAGACCTTATAGAACGTCTTCCATTCGTTGACTGTGGCAGCCGCCTTGCTCATTCTCGTGAGGATTCCCTAAAAAGGAGAAAAATAAAGTAATCAACAGAGTCACGATGCATTCATCAGCAAAGCCGTTCGTAAACTCGTAGTGATGCCCTTAATATGGGCAGATAGGCTGGAAACAAGGCACTGCAATACAGCATACCGAGACATCCTTGATATTTGCCAGGCACTCCCTCAGGCTGTTGGCAACAGGCTGGTTGTGTGGTGTGATGAAGTAGGTGATCGTAGCCTGACGAGACTGAAGGATGTTGAGATTGCTGGTCGGTCGACAGAAGAGCTTCCTGTTGGTCAATAAAACATGAAGCATTAGTGTGCCCTGTAGGGCTGTGGTCATTCCCAAGGTTGGCATGCAAGTCCATGGAATCTCAAAACCCCTCCACTGGAGCGAGCACAAGCTGATTAACCCTTTGAAGGTTTTTGCCGTATATGTACGGCGGCGGTTTTCTGTCCCGCAAGGTCTTTGCCGTACGGGTACGGTTTCGATCTTCCGTTTGAAATTTTGCGCCAAAAGAACAATGCGTGCTCACGGGGGGTGCTGCCACCTCTTAGGACTTACAAGAAGTGTTTGAATTTTGTGCTGCCTTCTTACGGAGATAAGCAGAACTTATGTCTAGCTTTAGCGCGGCGGCACAGACTGCGGCAACACCCCTTTTGTAGTTTTGGTTTCGCCGCGTGATCGCAACGGAGTCGCGCGAAATTTGAGTTTTCTTTTTGTCAGCACTATCTTGCAGGGGCTGCCGAAGTTGATTTCTATCTTTATTGGCGCTGCTCTTAGCTTGCTTATCACCGTTGCTCGCGAGGTATTCTCGCCCTCTGTGGCAACGCGCCTACGCGGTTTCGATTCCGCCGCGGGATCGCAACGGAGTCGCGCGAAACGTGTTTTCTCTTTGTGGACACTGTTTTGCAGAGGCGGCGAAAGTTGATTTCTATCTTTATTGATGCTGCTCTTAACTTGCTTATCACCGTTGCTATTCTATTCTATTGAACATTTTCCAGTTGTGAGTGATGCTGTCACCAAAGTACTGTTCCTAATTTTTTTTTACTATTTATTCTCGATTACATACATTTTGTAGATTCAAGATCCGCAATAAAGTAATTTGACCACCTGGGAAAGTTTTCTTCAAAATAATTCGACCCTCAAAGGGTTAAAACCTGTCACATAAGAAATCGAGGCGTCGAAGAAGGCACAAATAATGGGAGCACCTGGTGATGTGAAAGAGAATCTTTTTTCTCAGTGCCTTGCTCCGGGAGTAATAGCGAAATGACCGACTACAGGCAACACACTTTGTTCGGCTGGTGGGTGTTTGCATGTAACCTTGTTCGTTTGTTGTCTCCTTGAACTCGGCTATGGTATTGACCCTTATACTTATCCCTGTAAATAAATACTATCAGCTGCAAATAGATCTGCAGGAATGCCTTTCCTGTGCTCCTACGCATGGATTTTGTTCGTGTCAACGATGTTTTTTGCGACCCCGTGAGACTTGTACACTGAGCTTCTGCTGTAAGCTCATATGCATGCAAGACTCAGGGCTGTGAGGCAATTAAATCTAACCATTGATAAGCAACTGACTACAATTAGATGGACCACAGTTGATAGCAATCAAGTGCACAGTGGAGACAAAGATTTCAGAACTGACAGCCTAATTAGCTGTGGTAGGTACCAGAGAGAAAAGGCGATGGAATTCTGGACAGCACAAAATGAACAAGGATTGGCAAGGAATCCTTCGTACACACGCTGGAGTCTTGGCCAAAGGTCTTTTCTTCCTCTAGTTTTCAGTTTAATTAGCGGCGACAATAAATGACTAAAACTCCAGCATTTCAGGTAGTGCGATAAAACGTCCTCTGCTTGGACAGATTTTTAACTTAACATGTGATTACATTTCACATTGCAAGCGAACGCACTTCAGTAATGATTTCCACAGCTCTGGAGCATGCTCAGAGAACAAAAACATGCATGCGACAGGTTGTGATGTACGAAGCACTGACAGTGAGCAGTGAGTTCTCATGATGCTAGGTGAACACCACATTTTAAATGCTCTTAAAAATCGGCAGCTTTACTAAGTTTGGTCCACAAAAAGCATTGCCTAGTTAGCTCATGCAGTAACCAACGACTGTGGCAGCTGAAAGCTTCCAGAGAAGCCTTTACCTCAGCTCTCTTGCTCCAACTTTCGACCCGCAACGGTTGAATAGTCCTGCAGAATGGAAACATAAAAAAGCTTTTAGACAGGAGTCGAAAAGCGTGCAAGATGCAGTAATGAGCAGTGATAGATAGATAGATAGACATGTTTATTTGAGTGTGCCTCAACAGCCAAGTGGCCTAAACGAGCGCACACTAGGTCAGATACATCAAAATCACCACTTCAAAACATTTAAAAGCAGGCACGAAAACAACAATTAGGCAAATATGTCCATGTCAATAAACGTTTTGTTATACAAGATTTGTAAACGAGTCATTGGACAGATGGCGTGCAAATCGGGATAAAATGTGTCGAAACATTTTGCAGCTTTTGCATGCGGCACGCGAAAATTCAGCGACATCAGTAAGGTCCCACAGTTAATGAAACCGCGCACGACGTTTTGCAGAAACTGCATGTCACGTTTGCGTCGCCTGTCGCCAAGGGTAGACATACTGAGGTCTGCCAAGAGAGAATCATAGTCGTAGAAACGACGGCGACCAATATATCTATCATAATAAATGCGTATGAACTTACGCTGGACATTTTCAATTTTCGTGCAATAGGCGGCAGATACGCTATTCCAGGCTACTGACGCGAACTCAAGACGCGGTCTCACAAGGGCACAGTATAGAGTGTGTAGACATTCGTGCCGTCGAAATTTTTTTGTTAGTCTAGAGATAAGACCAATATGCCTCAATGCACGTAACACAATTGAATTTACATGCAGTCTAAAATCAAGCTTTGAATCAACAACAACACCAAGGTCTCGTACATGGGCCACGCGAGAAATGTGCATTACAGAAATAAATGCACATGCCATACAAGTGCACAAATTTTACGACCGATTTTGACTTTTAAAAGGCATCTTCAAGGGTTTTTCAAGTTGTTCATACCATAATGAAACTTTTATGGTAGGTTTTTCTCCCATTCCTCATTACTCCCACCAAGTCTGGCAGCCATATGTGACATTTCCTTTAGACGCAAATCAATTTTTAAAGTTTTCCGCTTCTGTGCCCTCAATTCAAGTGATCTATACAAGCAACACTGCATTTTCAAAATCCCAAACAGCCCTCGCACAACAGTGCACGCTCCCCACTTCATTAACAAAACTTTGAGGCTTGTATTAAGTCGTATCAGGCATTTTATGAAAGGACTCATAATTTTCAGTCATCATTTAAAGTGCGTAAGTGTTTTTTAGTAACATTTGTGACGTTGTTTCTGCATCATGCGAAGCATCATCCATGACCATGACTCCGCGTCGGCTTCAGTTTGCTGTTTTTGCAGCTTTAGAACAGTTTCACTCTATATTTTGTAAAACAGTTTGTTGAGGTGGAGTAGCATTTTAAGAGATATGATGCATCTATCAAGTCGGAAATTTTGAAAATCCCGAAGAGTTAACCTTCAACAATGCAATTCAAACGACACGTAACTTCATCTTTTCTCACTTAATTTCAGGACCAGGTTGTTGCACCTCTAACCTGTTAATTTTCGCGCAACAACTGCTGTAGGTAAAGTAGTGTTAAGATAAACCTGCTTTTTTTTTTTTAAAGGTTTGTGTAAAACACAGTAGCGGTTGTTCCTTCGATACTAGAAACAGAAGCATCAAGCTAAGCAATGCTAATCAGATGCCAACTTTTGATTTGACGGTGTGATTTTTAAAAAAAGTAAAATCACGTCGTTCATATCTTTATGCTGCTTCTGCTATTTTTGATATTTGATGCTTTGTGAAGGAAAAAAACACTAGAAAGCTGCACTAAAGCAAAATAAATTTTTTGACAGACGTAACAATGCCCACTAGATTACAATTAACTGACACTCTTTGTCGTTACACCACCCAGCAAGTTTCCCGCACATTGTATGAGAGTCCATACACTCTTAAGAAACTATCTTTTCCATGTTGTAACACAACATATATAATAATTATTCAGTTTAATCTCATTACTGGTACCATTCAGCACTTACCAAACAAGGAGAGACCTTCCTTTCCGGAAATGCCAAATTTGTAAACAGAAGGATGCCACTCCTCTTTGAAGATCTGTAGGCAGCTGTGAGTGGAAAAAAGAACGCAACTGTTGGGAAGACACCAAGAAAACTTCGGCACACCACTGGGATGACCGACCATGAATTGTCCCACCTTACCAAAATGCTGTTTGGTCAATGCGAACGCGGTCTTTCCTGAAAGAAAAACATTGCAAAGCAACTTACTGTTAAGAAATAATATAACATATAAGGATAATTTACTGCTATATATACTTTCAAGTAGCCTAAGTTGATCTCATACCAGCATGAGCAATAACACATGGCACTGTAAGATGATTGGGAGCTTTGCATGTTGCAATCAACTAGTAGGCCAGATTTTTTTTGGATTAGATTTGATGGCTTTGCATGTTTCTTATCACTGCCAACTAGTCCTTAAAGGGACACTGAGGAGAGCACTATTAATATTTTTTTTATAGTAAAATCCGATAGTTCGGCATGTCATGGCTTTGTTGCCACTTGGCCGGCAGCGAAAGATGCATTTATTTCTAAGAAATTTGGATTCGAAGTTGAAAAAGTTTTTCCCGCCGCTCTAATTCAAACTTGGGATTCGTCTATGACGACAGAGGACTAAGAGACGTGAAACATGACGTGCACATGACGTAACGCAGACTCCGTGATTTCTGGCCTCCAGCAGTGCGGCCTAGCAGCAGCCGAAAAGAAAGCTACCGCTGGCCGCACGTTGAAGGCATCTGTCGGCTATTGCGGCCGTCGCTACAGTCACTTCGATTACGTTTGCACTGGCGTTTTGCCAGCGTTACGATGGATCTCGTTCTCTAAGTCGTCAACGAAGTTCTCGCAAATAGACACCTTTAGCATACCGTGTACCTTGTTACCGCTAGCGGAATACCGGGAGCCCGCCTACCGCCGGAAAACAGGCGCTGATTTGTCCCGATGCTTCAGGAGCGCGCGTAGCAGCCGGGCACGTGGCGCCATCTGGCGACGTCAAGGAGATTTGCGCATGCATTGGCTGCGCCTCAGTGATGCATGGTTTCTCGGTTCCTGGTGTTGCTAGAACCATTCGTTCTAGCAACACTGTTTTGGCCTATGATCTCATCACGCTTGTACTTGCGAGTTTGGCCTGTGGCGGCGATACCTGTATTTTGGTTCTTGCTCTTTTCTACGTTACAAGAGCTTTGTTGTCAGTATGAGTGGCGTTTTTGTAATCAGGAGCTGGTATTCTGTCGATACAAGCCAACTTCAATTTCTCCTCAGTGTCCCTTTAAGTTTTTGGACAAAAGTCCGTCAGTTAGAGCCATGCTCACAAGCAGGCTGGTTATCATTATTGCGTAAAACATTAACACTATCATGTACCATCACTGTAACCCTCTTCATCAGGTACTCCATTGCGTGGGTACGTGGTATTAATAAACTTTCTTTATGCTGAGACCACTAGGCCTATATTGCTATCAAAAGTGCTCTAAGGTGGGTTGGCTGGTACATAACACCGAAACATCCGTGAGCAAACATCATGCTAAACAGGAGAAAACACGCAAGAAGAATGTTAAAGCCATCAAATGCACACTTCTCGCACACAAAATCGTGTCAACAACCACATGGTCAAAAACAACACACAAGAACTGGACAAGGAAGAGACAACACACACACAGTGCACTGAGTATGTCAACTCTTCCTTGTACCGTTTCAACGCACTGTTTTTCACTACGTTCACATGTACTCAACTAACCCAACTACAGACTGCTATGAGCTACAGCAACATCATCAAGAAAGCAATGGGAATGGATGAAAGCAGGACTTTAGTAGTGGCCCAAGAGGTAGGAAATAATCTAAACGACTGCACTACAAATGAAGATTGCATATCAAGTAAACATTGACAACCCGCTTTCATCTTGCCCCTTGTTGTTTATGCAGTATGCAATGTATTGTTCATGCAGTTTCATATGCTGGTTATTTCATTTAATTCTGTACAACTGAATCAAGTGCTATTCAATAAATAAATAAGATAGACCATGTCAGGCATTTAATCAATTAATATTTAGTAATATACTTGAACTAGAAATTTGCCCTGTCAGATAACCCAACCTGAAAAGTAGTGCTCTGTGGTTATTACAGCATTTTTAGGAAAGGCCTGCGTTGAACACAATGAAAGCAAATTTAACAGGCTTAAAACATTTTGTTCTTGGCAGTACACACGTGCCAGTCTTTTCTCATCCCAGTTTTCGTAGCTTCCATCATTTGCGGTGCAACTTCATATGCTGTGCTAAGTATGTGCTTAACCTTTTTGGCTTGAACCAGAAATAACTGGCCAACCTTAAAGGTGCACTGAAGAGGAATCTGAACTCGACTTTTCGCCGCTGGAACTCAATCTACACATCCTGAGCATTCTTAGAAACTTCGATTTATTGCCCTGTGTGGCCGATATCCCTAATTAAATCGAATTAACGTCCGGCTCCTGCCTTTTTTTTTTTAATTCTCCCCCATACGGTGGGCGGAGTCGACCAATGCGCGGAGTGCCTTTCACCCAGTCCCGTGGCGGCTTGCCGCTCTGCCATCGGCAGAGTAATACGTAGTAATCCGTAGAAGCAAATAGTCCGCGCGTATTTTTATTTCTGCGGGCTTATTTTGCGGCTATATTATCTGCGAATGAAACTATTTATTCACGGAAACCTAAAAAACAACCTAAAGCAAAAGCAAAGCCTCCACGGAGCTGGCTGAAAGGCACTCCACGCGTTGGTCGACTCCGCCCACCGTATGGGGGAGAATTCAAAAATAAAGACGGGAGCCATACACAGTTCGATATAATTAGGGAAATCGGCCACAGAGGGCAATAAGTCGAAGTTTCTAAGAATGCTCGGAACGTGTAGATCAAATTCCCGCGGCAAAAAGGCGAGTTCAGATTCCTGTTCAGTGCACCTTTAAAGTGTCATGGTACTTGATATCGAGCCTGAAATTAGAACACCGCATACAAAACAAAAAATGAATAGAGCTAATACTGCCACTTGCTTGAGAGCTCTGTTGTGCAGACTTGAAGGACTGGCCATCCTTTTCAAACTTTAGGGAGGAAATATTTTGCACTACTAGTGTGCAATGCTAGCATAAACGAACTTAAAGATGTACTACCAGATCACTGTGGTAGACAGGCGACGTTATGAATGTACTGATGTTTCTCAGAGTTATCTCATTTTTTCCCGTTTGATAGTAAAGTGCGCTGGAACTACAATCGTCACAAGGATTGTAGTTTGGCCTTGTTGACTCATGATCTGTGGTATACAGCGCAGGCCTGTGAACTATTTAAAATGCGACCATCATCACTGCCCTGTGCAGAGGTAGTACCTAATGTAAGATGCAAGCCCTCCTAATACAAAGTACACGAGAAGAGGTGCAGAGCACCCATACAAACACTATGCCAAGGGTTTTACAGTCGAGAACTACAATCATGTGGTTAGTACCGCACTATTCGTGCGCCTCTCTCTGTCGCGGCCCTGCACGGTTTTCACAATTTCCAGCAAAAGTGCACTAATCAACTTCCACGTTCACAAAGAACCCTGCCAATGAGCACTTAACAAGAACAAGTATGAAGATCACTCACAAGTCGCATGTGACAATGCCTCGGATCAGGCAGCCTCCTTCTTGCGAGCTTTGCAAGCAGTCAAGTTTGCAGTGACTGAGATAGTTGACCAGTGCCCCAGCTGCTCTAACCTAAAACAAAGTCAACATTACTATTTGTTTTTTTGTTGGTATGTCAACTTCAAAAACATCCCAAAACAGCATCAGGTCTTCGCAGCGCTTTCATCAATGAATGTCTTTTACACTTGCAGGTCAATGTGCCATGCGGTATCACAAATATTCCTTGCAAATGGAGGCAGATATGTACCATGCTTTTTTTTTTAACTTCATCAGCAGAAAAAAAAAAAAAAGGAGGGGGGAACTATTACTTCTAGTTCTAGGCACCCCTAGGCATGCAGCATGCTTTAAGATGCAGCCGTTAATTACATACCATGAAGAGGTGTTAAGGTCACCTCCATTTCATTCCAGTCGTTAGTAAAAAATTGCTCTTTCTAGTTATATATACTTGTTCAGAAGCAAAATAATTAATCCTGAAATAACTGTACTTAAAAATAGAGCTTGTTTCTGTCACTCCTAAATTCAAACTCGTGATGTCAAGAGTGAAGCAAACTCCGTGGTCACCGCTTGGAAGTGAATTAAAGTGCAGCCCAGCCTCCGAGGTCTGCATTAAAACTGTAGACATCACCACGGCTTGGCTTGGTCAGCAGTGGCAATGTTTTCATTTAATTTTTGGACCTTTTTTAGCCAATAAAAGCTCCATTTTTAGTGAAACTGTGACTTAAAGTTGCTCTCAGTGTCCGTCCGTCCGTCCCTCTTAGCTAGCGGCGGTAGCCACATTTGTGACATGGAGTTGCCCATTGTTTAACTGGTACAAAGCTACCAACTTCAGATCATATTAGAACTTACCATGGCGACAGCACTGAAATCAACAAGGGCCGACATGTAGACAAAGCGAGCCTCATCGGAGAGGCCACTTGGCATGTCAGGCAGATCCAAATACAAAAGTCTGTGCCTGCAGGGCTCGTATGCTGTTGGCAATAGAGAGGTTTACTAAGTAAGCACACAGACATATTGATACAAAGAACGAGGTTTATGTATAGCTCACCAAAATCTTTGAAAGGAAGGGTAACAATAATGTCTTTGTCATAAGACCTTGTTTCTGAGGAAGCATCATCAGATGACACTGGAAAGGGGATCAATGTTTGGTTTGCACAGACTAAAAGGATGATGTCGTGGCTTACAGAAATCATGAATGTCTTTAGCCAGTTTCTCATCGGACTTTGCACTCAGCAGCACACATGAAGGCCTCACTTCTTGCAGAACTGAAGAAAAGAAACCAGTTTGGTTACATGAAGAAAAATATGTCGCAAACTTAACTTTGTCATGCAACACTTGCCTGAAAACAAGAGAGCGTGTACTGGTGGCAAGTCGTCTTGGTCAGCAATAAGATACATTTTGCATGTGGTACTATCATAATAAGCAGCTCCAAATTTTCGAGATGCCCAAGCAAGACTGAGGATCACCTAATAAAAAGCCAAAGTCAGCGCGAGTGCTAGCCATTCGTAGCAATGAAAGTGTATGTCGAACTCTCGAGGATCCTACCTGCGATGGATCATCGTCGCTTGTGGTAAATCCGTCCCGCCTGTCACCATTTGTGTTAGATGACAACGTCGTACTTTGCATTACAACAATGAAGCGAAGTGTGGAAAAGTTTGCCTTTACACTTTAACGCAACAAGACATAGGTACAAGAGCACGAACAAGTACTCCTCCGAAAATCTGAAAAGTGCAAGTTGCAGACGAAACAAGCTGCAAACGAGAAATCTCGGGGCTGGTAAGCCCCAAAATTTTGATAAAATTCGTGTTTATCAGCCCAGATAGGTAAAAAATATACACACAAAGTGAGAATTTTTTTTACAGCGTTACAAATTGGTGCTTTATTTACAAAATGTTGAACAGAGTTAAAAGCCTAGTTGATCCAGACCGAGGTGTCCTGTCAATCCAGAGTTCCTGAAATGGCAAGATGCAAGGTTTTAATTATTTGAACGTCTGAACGCAATTTGAACGTCCAAAATTTCGATACAACCTTCAAGGAAGGCGAACGCTTCGACGGCTTCCACTGAAGAGTCTGAAATTACGAAAAACGAATTTGATTTGTGCGCCGCCATAAAATTCGCGTTGCGCTGGAGTGAGGCTACGCACCGACGTCCTTCTTTTGCATCGTTTTTTTCTTTGCTTGCCGAGTAAACGTATACGCTTCTTTTGCCAAGGCAGCCACGAACAATTCCTGAAATTACCGAATGACAATAGACGGCAAGCAGACCACGCATCAGCCCCAGGCGGGATCGCGGACACGCTACTCACCGTAGCTTTCGCGACCAGGAACACAGACTCTTGGCTGAAAAGCATGGCATCAGGATCAAGCTTCATGATGCTCTTGACTCGTGACAGTGGTAAACGACTAAGTTTTTCGCCTTTCTCCGCGTTACTTGTACTTTCTTGCTCAGTTTCCATACTTGTAGACATCTCCCATTAGCGCGCCAGCTGCCTCCCAAGGTTAGCGGCACATTCTGCCTTCTGTCCGCCGTCCCGCCGTGTCTAGCGCCTGCAATAAACTGTACCACTGGAGGAGCCCTTAGAATGTGCCAGCTGTTGACGATATCTGAGCATGACGTGCAAGATTACAGAGCCCCTGATTATGTAAATTGGACGGGAAAGAAGAGGAGCCAGGGCAAAGCACTAAAGCAAAAGCGGCATCAAAAAAAAAACTAACAAGAGAAGAAATAATAGGCTAGGTGGCGCGAGCTGCTGCCCGATACAAAGGGTAATTCTATTATCATTCATCCATTCATCTATCCACTGAACGCAAAATGGCTTTTCAACCCCCGACAGCCCGGCAAGGTATCTCGCCCTAAAGCGTTGTTCAGCAACTCGTTTTACCATTAAAGTGGCAAATGTTGTGCCATACGGTGAGGCTTCTTGACCGCGGTGACGCCAGCGATGTCTTCATCTTTTCCAGAGCTTCAAAATCGCAAGATTCTCGAGGAGCTCCAGCAGAAGAAGCAGCTGCTACTCAAGCAGAATCAAGTGAACGCAAGGTTGTCCTACGCGAAACACGTCAAGTTTTGTTGTTGTTGTCATCGTGATTACAGATGGCACATACCCTCGCTGTGGATGATTGACCTAAACCCGGTTGTTTCTTTTTTTCTCTTTCAGCCCGGCGTCACTACCATCTACGGTACGTTTTCTCGTCGACCGCTTGCGGCTCGTAGCAGCGAATTTTTCACGTGCGGGATTAGTTAACAACTCCGTTGAGCACACCATGATTCAATAACATCGTTATCACGATCTTGAAAAGAAAAAAAAAACTGGTTCTAAGTCTCTTTCGTTAAAAACTTTTTGTGCGACTGTTGCACCAGTCGAACCGATAACATGAGAAGAAAAAAAAAAGCCCATATCGAGTCAGAATAACTCTAGCGCAAAAATTTCGCCTCGTTACGGCGAAAATCATAACTGGTAAAAGTGGTTTAAGGAACAATTTCCCAGTTGATTCCAGTTATTTCCAGTTGGCTCCCAGCTGAATTCCAGTTGCATCCAACTGGTTTCCAACTGGGAAATTGTTCCTTAAACCAGTTAGACCAGTTGCGATTTTCACCCGACAATCTGGGACCTCGGGATCTCTCCATGGAAAATGAATTGTGTAAGCTACAACCCATTTTTTTTTTTTTTTCCGATTCTGGAAGCTTGACAACCTCAATACAACCATTGCGAGCTAAGCTGTTAGCACACAGGCTGTTGTGGATTCAATGTCAGCTAGGCGGAAGGCAGTTTGAGGCTTCAAGCGTGTCTGTTAAACACAACTGGCAGATAGGTTCGAGTCCAAAGTCGTGAGTGTACGCTGATCAGTGCACTTCTGATGTTCCAGACAACGGCCAGCACAACGGACGCTCATGCCTTGACCACATCACAGAGGACTGCACTACAGCATGCCCATTCCAGTTCCGTAGGCTTCTTCATACCCCAGGACTCGTCATTTGGCAACCTGATATTGCCAGTGTTGCCACGGTTCGACAAGCAGTGATAACTCTCGCCAGGAGTACAACCTCAGAACACTGCAGTTTTTCAACACACTTTATTGGCTGTTGTTGGAATGCAGCATACTGTACATAACGGAGCACACGAAGTGCCGTCATGCCATTTTTTTTTTTACATCATAGCACTGTTCCTGAATTACACTGTTGTCTTTGGCACAGTGCTTGTTTCAGGCGAGCTGAATAGTGCAGCAGTCTCAGCCGAGCTGTTTCGCTCAGAGTGAGAATGTTAAAAATGCTTCTACGTTGCATCACGTTTATGTGTGACAGTGTTTCGATGCGTAGCACAAGCGTTATGAACAGCCTTTTATGATTTCGAAATAAAATGACCAATACCTCTGCGTAGCATTCACTTTAGTCTTGGGGTGGGAAAAGCCCGTTTCGAACGTAGCCTCTAAAATCGTGGAAGAAAGCATTGCTGCTGACATGCAATAATGCTTCAGCTTCTGGAATTCTGCTTTTGGACGTTTTCCCTTGCGATGCTTGCAATGTCGCTGCAGCAGCAGCAGCACTGGTCAGATTTGTACTTTCTGAAGATGACTAGACTGTATGGAAATGCTAACGGGCACAACCAGTGACTTGGAAACAAAGCAGTCGCTTCAATGCTGCGTCCGACCTCTGGAAAAAAGAACAACACATTTCAAATCTTGCATGCCCAGTAAAACGGCGAATAATGGCTGCATGTAACAATGATACATGTCAATATTTATACACAAACAGACAAGATGCAAGCCTTGCAAGAGACATGCAGTTTTTGCCACATGCACTTTTATTTTTTTTAATATACATAAATATTGCATACAGACAAGGCGTACAACCCTTTTTAAAAAGCTAAATACCTTAAAACTGATGTAAATGTTTCTGTACATGCATAAACACCGGTACTCTTCACCAAGCCACCTATGTCCATTTTTACCCTTATGAACCAGATGAGATTCGATGATCATGACGCACATACATGTAAAAGGCACAAAAACAATGCTAGCCCATGCAACGATTGCACTTTGGTAAAGAAAATACTGTGCCTCAAAGCACAGGAGTCATCATGGCAGTATCTGCAAAAAGCTCGCCCACAGCCTATGAAATGAAACTATGTTGCAAAGGCAATGACAAAGCCTGTGACGAATGCATGATGACCATGAATAGTAGCTTCCTTGAGCACTTAACTAATCTTTGTGCACGCGTTAACCGTAGTAGTAAGAGCCCTCAGTTAGGAAACAATAAAAAGCACACTGGAAAGCAAATTGCAACTTCGCTGAAGATGTCATAAAAAGCAATATCTATACAGCCAGCTATCGTAGTAAGAGGCAGATATTTCGGTACGACAGTGCTACCAGTTGGGGCATTCTGTTGTACATGTTTGGGTAATGTGTGTGTATCAGAGTGCAAGAAAAGGTGGCTTCGTGCTTTGAAGTGACTGAAAAAATACAAATTTCTGTGCCAAACATGAAAGAATTTGCAGTGTTCATCATTCACCCTACCAAGAAAAGTTGCTTCTATGTTGCAGTACAGTTCACTCATTTTAGTAAGGCGCTGGTGAAGCTATTGAACTGAAGCACTTGGGCTTTCATCTCATCCAAAACTACGAATCACGTCAAACGGAGCTCCTTTTTGTAGTGCTCAGAAAATTCTAGCTGCGAAGTGCTGTGCATTCAAGTTCACAACAGATCGCATCAGAAGAAACACTAGCACTCGATGTGCGTAAAACTGCAGGTATATAATCAAAATTCTTGCATCAGCTTTGTGTGCAGTAGTGAGCACATCAGGTCCGATGATGGTAAAACGTGACATATGCAGCACTATTAGCCCGATATACAACAGCAGTGCTTCTAGGCTAGCTGTACAAAACAGTAACGAACCTTTCTTGCCAGCGCCTTTTTGGCTGAAGGTTTCATATAGCCTTTAAATATGTCCGGTAGTCTCATAGGTGGCAATATTTCAGAATAAAACAACTCTGGCACCACTATTTTTTATCAGAGCATGGCAGCATGCAAGTTGCACTTGAGTGCATGGGCTTAAAGGTGCAGTGAAGAGGAATCTGAACTCGTCTTTTTGCTGCGGGAACTCAATCTACACGTTCCGAGCATTCTTAGAAACTTCTATTTATTGCCCTGTGAGGCCATTTCCCCAATTAAATCGAATTAATGTCCGGCTCCCACCTTTTTTTTTTTAATTCTCCCCGTACGGTGGGCGGAGTCGACCAAGGCTTGGAGTGCCTTTCACCCAGTCCTGTGGCGGCTTGTCGCTCTGCCATTGGCGGAGTAATACGTAGTGATCCGTAGTAGCAAATAGTCCGCGCGAATTTTTATTTCTGCAGGCTTATTTTGCGGCTATATTATCTGCGAATGAAACTATTTATTCACGGAAACCTAAAAAACAAAATAAAGCAAAAGCAAAGCCTCCACGGAGCTGGCTGAAAGGCACTCCACGCGTTGGCAGTTGGTAGACTCCGCCCACCGTACAAGGAGAATTAAAAAAATAAAGGTGGGAGCCGGATGTTAATTCGATTTAATTAGGGAAACCGGCCACACAGGGCAATAAATCGAAGTTTCTAAGAATGCTCGGAACGTGTAGATTGAGTTCCCGCAGCAAAAAGACCAGTTCAGATTCCTCTTTACTGCACCTTTGACATAAGGATGCACATAGTTCCATTGAGCACATTAGCAGCGTTGCTGCTGCTGATGATAATTTGCTTTGTCATTTACACTTTGATACTTGAGTGAAAGGGGCATGGGCAGTGCGTCCAAGGTTCAGAATTCTAGTTCCATATGAGATTCAAACACATTTTACAACCAATTCAAGACAATGGCAGGCTGGAACACATTGCACTGTTAACGATCAAAAAGTAATTTCAGGCTACTTTTACGGAAAACTAAGCACATGCTCCAGCACTAATAGTTAATAGTAGGCAAGGTTTGAACGGACAGCGCAGCGTATTCTCCGCAGCCTATCGAAATTGTGAATGCGGAAGTGAACATAAAATAGACACTGGCTGCCTCACACCTGGTTAGTTTCAGAGGTATTATTTATGTGCACTGTATGTGCACAACTTATGCGCACATACAGGTGCAGGCAGGAAGCAAACAAAGACCCCCCGCAGCATCCTCAACTTACTCATGCGCTCGCACATTGAACTGGCTAATTCATGAACATACAGAGACCACCAAGCTGGCAGGTATGACAACTTCTTATAATACTAGCAGCTCCTCAACCATGAGAAAATATTTTGCGCTCTTTGACCTGCCCTTTGGGAACATAGGAGAAATGTGTTACAGCACTTTTTTTTCTCCCTTCTTTTATCTTCTTTTAGATTTATGCAAACGGTGCATTTCTTGTTGGCCACATTTTGAAGCAAACAGCAATTTTCTTCGAATAATTCTAAAGTGAACAGTTCGAATATATTGAGACATAAAAACAGGTTGCATGGCACAAGCTGACATCATCAAGGCTACTGTTCTAACCACACCGTTATTGAACGCAAAAAGTAAAAAAAACGCACTGACAATTTAAAGTAACTCCACGAATTTTAAAATGGGCACTTCAAATGAATGGAAAACAATATGTACCTGCCCTGAAATGCATAACGAATGAGAAATAAAGACAACACTATTCAGAAACATCATCAGCCTAATTGTGTCCACTATGAGGACAAAAACCTCTCCCATTCCTCTCAAAATAACAGCACGTCCCAACAAACTACCAAGTCGCGTCTGCTCATTTGGTTCTTTCTTAGCTCCTTAAGATCTATTCAGTCAACCCAAGGGACCATCAGTTTTCGGTTATCCGTACTAGCCAAAAAGAGCTAAAGTTCCAGGAATGTTGTTCACTTGCAAACTAATATTCCGCAACTCTGAACACTGAACATTCAGAGTAAATCGAAGAGCGAATGTTTCGTTAATCGGTCGAATATTCACGCAAGCCTGAAGATTCAGACAATCTTTCGTTAATTGATCAAATATTTGCACAAGCCTGGACATTTAGACCAAATCGAAGAGCGAATGTTTCGTCATTCGGCTAAATCTTTACAAAGGCCTGAACATTCAGACTTAATCGAATAATCAATGTTTTGTTATTCGGTCGAACACTCGACTAAGCCTGAACCCTCAGACTGAACCGAATAGTGAATGTTTTATTGCTCAGTCGAATAATCACGCAAGCCTAATCTTTCTCTTTCAGATTAATGACGGGTGTCTGATGTTGGCCAGCGTATATAAAAGCACAGCAATGGAATGTGGGGACGCGCACATTCATCACACGTTCTAAAAAGCAGCAATATGCTACTACTGGCACACAAAAAAGTAAAATGAAATCATAAGGACATAAGGCTTGGGGGGGGGGGGACAGCAGGGGTGAGGAGAAGTGACGATGCAGGTGTGTGTGATCTTCAGGAAGCGAGTAGCAGCACCGGGGGGAGGCCATCATCATCATCATGCCCGAACGAGAAGAGCACAGGAACAGGCAGGCGGCCCCTCTTGTGGTCTCGCGATGATGCCAAAGAGATATGCAATGTTCATGCTTTTTTTTTTTTTTTTCCAGTTACATCGAAGATGCGGGGCTGACGGCATTCTCACTCAAAGAATTCACTGCAAGCACAAGAAGAGAGAAACCAAAAAAAAATTCTAAGAGACGGCTGTGAGAAACGAAAGTGTGTCATCACATGCAATGAGAAAATGAGGGACTACTGCATTTGCCGCAGTACAAGACTTCTCGCGCGCTTTACGCAAGAGTGCAATCTGTCTGTGCACTTTCGCTTACAACACCTCCTGGCATCACCTGTGTGGTTTGTAGTGCCAGCATCGCGGGCATATCACGGGTCTTTAATACTAGTTGACAATTAAACTGCTTATACTGTATAGACTGCTTAGCTCTTGTGTAAGCAGCTCCAAAAGGTGCTTAGTGTACAACCCATAAGGCCACTGGAGAAGTATGAAACTTCAAAAGCCTTGGTTCAAAGCATGACAACTGCAAGAAATTATTCTAGTTATAAAAGCAAATGTTTATAGAAAACAAAAAAAACACGGCCATCATGACAGGAGTAAACCTGCTAACTCTTTGTTGTCAGTGTCCGACAAGAAATCCAACAAGAAATTATACGATATCAGCACACTTGTCTAGACTACCTATGCAAGCCAACTGACTCTGCAATATACAACTATCAGTTTTTTGTTTCTTAATCATCACTGACCTGTACGAGCTGTGACACCTTCAAGTATGAGAGTTCTACAGGTTCAAGGACGCTGAAACTGTAGGCCGATAAATGTTACCCTTGTGAAATCGGTATAAGCCACAGTGGCTATCCAAAAAAACAGAGGTTGAATCTATAAAAATTTGGACCACATTAGAACTGAAGACATGCTAAACGGGCCGAGTACGATACCTAAACGATAACACATGCAAGTGGGCTCATCAACATTGGTTTTCATGCTGATAATTGTGAACATTCTGCAAAAGTATGACGTTATACATATCGGTCTTTCTGAAAAAAGACTGAATATAAAGGGGCTGTGACTGAAAAGATTAATGCGGCAATAATACATACATGAATTTCCAAAAAATTAAAAATTAGCCTTGTCAAAGCATAAATGGACAAACTAAAAAAAAAGAGACATTCACACATACAGTGTCAATGAGACCTTGTTTCTGCTGCATTGTCTATTCAGGCACTGGAACCAGTGACAATTTTACAACCCAAACCAACTTTTAACTTTCAAACCAACTTTTTTTAAGGGAATGATTGGTAAAGGTACCTGACCAAAACGGGCCATTAGATTATGGCTGAAACAAAAACACCTTGCCTCATATTGTGAGAACAGAGCCCAGTAATTTCGAAGAACCGGTTTAACAATTTTAATTTTGCATTAACAATCACATAAAACAAGGCGAACAGACATCTTACGTTGAAACCTTGCCATAATCAGTGTATCCCCTCATTTGATGATAACTTGGTAGAAAAAGTTAGTGCACGGTGTTTTAGTCAATCAGAGGTCATATTTCATTACAGTGAACACTCCCAGCAGTGTGCCCTTCGATGAAAACCAACACTCTCTTTGTATTGCCGATGAAAAGCTTTCAGTTTCTGTTAGTAGACAGCATCATAGCATTTTGGATTTCTTGGCTGAAACAGTAACAGCAGTCCACAAAATGTTGTTGACAACACATACACCACTGTGCAGCTGGGGCTATATTAGGTAGTACAGGTCAAATGTTTAGGGGAATCCCCCAAGGTGGAGTAAATTTGTAATAAGGGAGTAATTACTCATTGGCATCCACCCAAGCGCAGCCATACGGCTACAAAGGAAAGCTATACAGCTTTCTCAGAAACTTCGTAGTTAAAGAAAAATTCGTCCCGGTCCGGGACGAATTTTTCTTTAACTACGAAGTTTCTGAGAAAGCTGTATAGCTTTCCTTTGTAGCCGTATGGCTGCTCTTGGGTGGATGCCAATGAGTAATTACTCCCTTATTATTATTAGTAGTACAGTATCTAGCCCATTTTTCAGACTCCAATAATTAGGACTTTCCCAAAATCTCATACTTCGCTGGGGATCCATCGCACACCTCATAGGAACGTGTATACGACCGATATTTCCGACTCTGTGAAGTCCATTAATTTTTCAAACTAAAATAGACACCAGCAATACTGTGGTTATCACGGAGCCACTGTGGTGGCTTCAGGCAGGCTGCTCTTGCTTTGTGTACATTGCGGCGAGTATCTGCGGCTGTGCCACAGTCTGGTGTCGATGATGTGGGGTGGTGCCGACTTGAGAAAAGCATGATTCCAAGTCAAATACAATCCAATATATTATTGCTTGCAAACATACAGGGGAAAGCACAGTTTACAATTTTTACAGCCTTTTGCATTTTTATTTTTTGTGAAAAAGAATTGTTTTTTTTTTTCAAGTTTTAAGAATTTTTCGGACCGTTCGATTATCCGGATAATTTCTCGAGTCCCTCCTAGTCTAAAAAAATCGTCCTGGCTTATATAACTTTTGTCGGCGTGCAAATGCTACTGCGCCCACTAATAACGGTGAGCGCAGCATGTCTGACAAAACCGGTGCTGAATCTGACCCCCCTGATCACCTAGTTTTCGTTGTGGGGAAAAAAACTGGGGCCTTACAATTCAGTTGTCGGTGCCGTTAATAAGTACAAAAACAAAAGAGAAGAAAAAAAAAAAACTACTATGAATCCCATTTACATGAATATAACACTACTTTTATATCTTTACTTCGCAAGCAGTCCAAGTATCATTGGAAAAATGCAGGTGTGTGTCTCTGCGTGGCTGCTAAGTGAAGCCTCTAGAGCCTTCAGTAAGCCGAATGCGACAACGACCCCCCCTCAAAGGACAGGGCGGCTATGAAAGTGGAAAGGAAGCGCGGCCCATTTCAGAAATAGAAGGCACTGAGGACACCGGCAGAGAGGGCTGCTGCAGCTTTGTGGGAGACTGCGCATATTAATATGCCGGGGAGTGAGCCATGCTCCATTGTCTCGCACGCACTTCTGAAGTGTTCCTTCTAAAATTATATCGAAGTATTATCCGTTGCTACCATATTTATGCATATCATCTTAATTTTTGGGGCTTTTTTCCCGAACTCTCAGCTGTAGTTGGTTTTAACAGATCGTGTCACGTTTTAAATGTAATATTTTTTTGTTTTCACAAGGTCTCAAACCCTCCTCTTGTGTTCTATCTGTGGCCGCGTTATATATGAGTAACTACGGTACATCTCCAAATTAACTGTTTTTTTGCCTACATCACAAACATGCACCGAGAAAAGTACAGAAAGAAAAAGGAACTTCTACACAGAAGTGCTCCAGACAGTGGGCCAAGTAGCTGTGTGGCTGCAATCGTGCAGCATGAAGATGCCAGCAACAAGCATGCAAGGTCACGCAAGCTAACACTGTATACAGACAAGCAATGATGCAACTAGCAATGGGTGTGCATTAGTGGTAGCAGGGCCTATGCATAGCAACAATGCACAGTCTATCACAACTACTGCTGCAGTTGAGTGCAGGCAAGAAATGTGTGTGCATTCGTGCAAGTGTGTATATGCACACAGGCCTCAGAATGCAACCTTGGCCAAATCCCCTCGTGCAAGTAAAGCCTTGGACAAAGAACTTTAGAGCACATTATTTTCTTTTTGGCCGTGTACCTGAGCAATTGTGCACACTTGCACACCAAAAAAAAATGCTGGAAAGTGAGGATGAAGGTTCTGCTCAATCTGCAGAGATTCAGAGCTTTAGTGGTGGCATAGATGCCGCAGTTAAATTGCTGAAAAGGAATGCAGGCCGAAGACTTTAGTCTAAGGCTGTATCCATGGGCAGGGATTTTGCCTTGTTTCATTCTGAGGCACGCAGACACACACACACACAAGCACACCTAAGAAATAAAGCCTCCCAAGTCGGAGAATAAAAGCAAGACAACCACACTGTCAGCATGCGAAACATGGCTTGAGGTTGAAGCGAAGCTTAATTAAACTCTGCATGCATGGTTAGTAAATGTCAGCCACAGGCATATACAGAAAAAAAGAAACCTCAAAGGAAAATAGCATCATCAAGCGAAGAAGAAATGGAAGCCGCAAAGAGTGAAACCATCAGAAAGAAACGAACGTCGAACCAGCAGTGCTTACCTCGTCTGGACGCCAGGCAGATTGTGGCGCTTGGAAGTCGCCTGGCGCTGCCTAGCCAGGAAAGACTGGCCGCCAGTCATGTGGACAATGCGCTCCTCAGCTGACCGCTGCTGCGACTTTGCTCCCTGCAAGCAAGGAGGCCAGTCGTAGAAAGTCGTAAGGGCAGAGGACACATAGACGGAGAGGAGGTAGACACAGTCATGGGCAGGTGGAGACAGTGCGTGCAAGAGGATGCCGCATCAGACACGAAAACAAGCGGTCTGACACATGCAGTCACCTGCCATCATCAAGACCGATGCTTACGGCTCGGCCCCATTTGCACGCGTAACATCTCCCAAGCCTCAGTTACCAGGACAGTTCTCCAGGAAAATGACGCAAGCACCACGATGGATAAACTATTTGATATTGTAAAAAAAAACTGGCACTGCGGGGCTCAAGTCCCAAAGTGACACACAGGCTATGAGGGACGCCATAGTGGACGGCTCCGGATTATATTTATGCCACCTGGTGCTCTTTAATATGCGTTGACATTGCGTAGCACAGGGGTGTTCTTGCATTTTACTTGCACTGAAATGTGACCACCGTGTCTAAGTTCGCACTGGCGACCCTGGGATCAGTAGCCGAATGCCAATGGCACTGAGCCAACAAGGCGGGCTATCTAACACTGCAAGTGCATTGTGTGCCAAAAGAGAAAAGATAATACTGACACCTGCATAGAGCAAAACATATGAAAAGCATGAAAAGTGTGACACTAAGATAAATGGAGTGCAGTGTGGTGTCTTCCAACCATGTGTTCAGCTATAAACCTTGCTTTGTGTTTGGTGGGTTTTAACTTAGCTCAAGCTCTCAATCCGAATGAAGTAATTAATTGTACACACATGAAGAGAAGTCCACCCTGCGATTTATAGCAGAAACCGTTGAACAGCACAACAACCCCAAAACCTTCCTCCGATATTAAAAACTTGAAAAATAATAAAAAAAAAGCTGCGCCCACACTTATCGATTTTGCAGCCAGGCACAATACCGCAGCAGACATTTAAATTTACTAAATCCAAAATCGGTAATGTGTGCTGCAGATTTGTACTTACAAACGGTTCTTCTGGCATGCTTACGTGCCAGATCTTGTGAGGGTCAAACATGGAATGAGAAAGCATGTGGATACCAGCAGGCCTGGCAATACAGTTGAACCCCTCAATAACGAAAGCCCTCAAGAACGAAATTCTCGCGGCAACGAAAAATTCTGGCACCCCCGGCGAACTCCCTTAGGGTTCAATGCATTTGTCCCCTCTCAACAGCGAAGGGTTTTTAAAAAGCAGTCCCGCATTAACGAAAGTTTGAGGTAGTGATCTGCAACATTTTTTCGGCACATCAGCCAGTCGGGAACATAGAATGGGCAAAACTGCAGCAGCACACTCATCCGACAAGTCGGGCCCGTTCATTTCACCTGCCAACAAGCACCGGCGCAGCCATTTTTGTTTACTTTCGGTTGGCTCGGTAATGATGATGATAGCAAAGCATTTTTTTGTTTTTGCCCGCTGAAAGCGGATTTTTGCTAGCCCGTCTGTTGGCGACTACGCACGCACGTGACGTTTCACGTGACGACACCACCGGCCAACCGGGGAAGAGCAAGGAACCCTTTTTTTTTTCTTTTCGCTAGTGCGCCGACCACGTTATCTCGCCGATCTCACCGTCCACCTTGTGCAAGCCGAATTCGCCCGCGACTTGCTTGTGTACAGTGCTTTTTGTGTTTTTTTGACTGTCGGAAACATGCCGCATCCTGTAAAGAAGCGCAAGTTTTTGACGCTGCAGGAAAAGGCTGCAATCATCGCCGAAGCTGAAAAAGGCAGAAAGAGGACGGACATTGCGGAAGAGTTCAGTATCCCGTGCAGCTCACTTTCTACGATTCTGAAATCAAAGAATGGCATCATGAGGAATTCAGCGACGACGCTATTATCGACAGTGTGCGCAAAGGAAATGAGGCGAGTGACGACGAAGATTGCGAAAACCAAACACAAGGTAAGCAAGTAAGCTCGCGTGATGTGCTTGATGCTTTTGACATTATCCGGACTTTTCTCGGCGACCACGACGACAACGAAGCTATGCATAGCTTATCAAGCTGCGAAGCCAGAGTCGTCAAGCTCCTGCACAGCAATGTCAAGCAGAGCAAAATAAGCGACTTTTTTCATTAAATTTTCGTTCTGCAAGGTAATGGGTGTGCTTATTTGTCTATTTTCGCGACAGCGAAATTCTCATGACAACGAAAAGGTTTTCCTGCCCCGGCGGTTTTGTAATTGCGGGGTTCGACTGTAAATACCTCACTGAGTAAGTGTCCACGGCACTAGAACTGGCATGCTTGATAAAAACTGAGCAATACTCATGTCATCTGTCCATTAAGGGCCGGAATCAGCTTGAGTCCCCACTTGAAAACCTACTCCACAACTGCTTGCAGCAAAACACAACCTATGCCAAGTAGCAAGTCCGAAAAAAAAAAAAGTTTATTTTTTAACTAATTAACCTCCAACTGCCAAATATACAAGATGAATTTTAATTACAAATAGCAATGACAACCTCAACGCAAGCATTTCATGCTGCATCACTGCAAGAGGTCTTGCAATGCTCTTATCTAACAAGCTTGACAACTTCCCAACAGCTTCTCACCACCTCGAACAATCAGACAAAAAGAAAAAAATCAAAAGACATCTGATGGGCCCAAGCTGCTGTCATCAACACTGTATTAGTTAAACTAGCATAGTATGCCACACCTTTTTCTAAGCTTGGCTCACATAGCATGGGGCACATTGTATATCTGAGCTGGTCAACCTTACTATACTGTCTTTATCCAGAAGGATTCAGAGGCCAGGGACAAATGAGCTTTACAGCCCCATCCTACAGAGATGGTTACCACCTTAGTGTGTCTTTAGATGGCCAATCGGCTTAAAAACTTACGTTCCATGGCCTTCTGTTGAAAAGAGGCCACGTAACCGGCATGTACTCGTCATCCTACCGAGTCAACGAAAGAAGAAAACGTATTCCCTTCTCAGCTTCCTGACTGCAGTGAGACAAAGCTGCTTCAGCTCAGCAGCACAGAGCAAACAAGTTTTTCGAGGAATTTCTTTTTTTAAATTAAAGCTCTGTTTTAGAGTTGTACAGTGCTTGCTATTTTAAGCGTTGAGCCTGCATTCTGCAACTGTTGCTCCCACGTATTCCAAAGTATGTTACAGAAAATATGGCTGGTGAAGACCCAAAGTTTTGGGCCTGTAGTGAACCGAAAAGAGCGCCGGTGCAGGAGAGGTAAAAGAGAGCGCAAAGAAACCGGCCCAGGGGAAGGAGCCGGAGAGCCAGTTATGTAGACAGGTGCAACTCTCAATGCCAACAACTGCTTCATTCTTTGTTCCCTGGCTTTCTGGCTCCTAAGCCCTGAACCAGTTCCCATCCTCCTTCTCTCCCACAACGCAACGGAGGAGAGATGGATCCGTCGGTTGGCATGACGACAGCGCCGGCATGTCTTCTTGGTTCACTACATGCCCTATCACTTCTGTAAAATCGTCTAGCTCTGAAACTGCGTTCTCTGTCTCTATACGCTGGCACTCTACATAACTGGCTGAGTTCACACAATACTGCAGCTTAAAAACGAACCCCATACCTTTTGCGACCCTACATGGCATGAGTGCCCATATTCCTTCCTTATTTCCTTTCAACATAGTATCTCTTAGAGGATAAAGCGAAGCATAACTGATCGCAAGCTCAGCCAAACAACACAGGAATCCACCCCTAACACCTACAGCTCTTAACTCTTCTGTAGAGTTGCAGGTAGAGTAATACCCATGCCACACGCACACAAGAAATGGCAGTAAATGCTTAAGGCCTTAAGTTTGTTAATGCCATTATTTTCGTAGTTGGTGCTACACGTTCACATTTAATGCCATTATCGAAAGTGACAATGACGATAACGCTTGCAAGGTAGTCAAAAGTTTCATCTGAATATAAACAGTGCTAATGAGCACAATATATCGGGAATGTTGTTCAAATGTAATGTAAAAACGATTTCCCAGAAAATACGGCTGTTCCTGCTTTACAAGCTGAAAAAGTAGCCATAAACTCGCATGTCAGCACATAAGTCGAGAGTACCTGTCAATAAGGCTGGTTAAAATGGCACTCTTCGCATTGAAAATGCGGTATAGATGCCTCATCTGACTGAAAGTTAAGAATCAACCATTTCCTACTGGCTAGGAAGTTGTAACTGACAAAGCTGCATGCTTTTCTTAATGTGGAATGGGACCGAGAGTACACATTGCACGGGCGAACGAGTTGTGGCGAACTCAGTAGGTCGCGAATGGCAGCAAGGCTAATGCCATTAAATTTATGCGTGTGGCACCGCACGAATGCCATTAAAACTTAAGGCAGTAAGCACTTAAGGGGGACGAGGGTCTTAAAACTAACCTTTTTATTTATGGCTAGAACCTCATGAAATTTCATACACAGATGCATTTTTCTCTTCTGATTCCAAAAATGTAGTCATAACTGAGCTGGTGGTCTTAGATCTTACAAAGTCTAGAATGTGATTAGGTAATTTCTTACGCAGGTTTAATGAACTTTCTCATTGCATTTTGTTGCTTTTACTTACATGAATTGATAGCCAGAGAGTTCCCATACCCGGTGACATTCTTCGTTTTTCTCTAAAGGCATGTCGTCCTGATATACTACTATGTTGAGAGTAAAAGGTCGCAGTATTTGACACTGCAACTCGCTAAGCTAATTGTAAATTGCTATTTATATACGTGGCCTAAACAAAAAAAGTAAGAATGTCATCGGGTATGAGAATTCACTGGCTGTCAATTCATGTAATTAAAAGCAACAAAATGCAGTGAGAAAGTTCATTAAAGCTGCGTAAGAAGTTACCTATTTACACTCTAGAATTTAAGATAACGTTTGATCTAAGACCACCAGCTCAATTATGACTACATATTTGGAATCGCCACCGCGGTGGCTCAGTGGCTATGGTGCTCGGCTGCTGACCCGAAAGACGCGGGTTCGATCCCGGCCGCGGCGGTTGAATTTCTTTGCAGGAGAAATTCTAGAGGCCCGTGTACTGTGCGATGTCAGTGCACGTTAAAGGACCCCAGGTGGTCGAAATTTCCGGAGCCTTCCACTACAGCGTCTCTCAGCCTTAGGCGCTTTGGGACGTTAAACCTCATAAAACCATAAACCAAAACATATTTGGAATCAGAAGAGAAAAACACATCTGTGCGTAAAATTGCATGAGATTCGAGACACAAATAAAAAGGTCAGTTTTAAGACCTTCGCCCCCCCTTAATGGCATTAAATCTGCCCGTGTGGCACGGGTATTACCTTTACCTGGGCCTAGCCCTGTCATTTGGCTGTCTGCAATCTCTCGCTTCAGTACGAGTCGAGCAGCGTGGATGTGCGAGCTGGCAGGCATGCTACAGTGGGTGGCTCACCAGGTTGTAGAAGGCGGTGCTGATGAGGCGCTCCTCCTTCTCCCACTGGGCCTTGAACATCTCCAGCTCCTGCTGCAGCTGGGCAATGTGCTTGGCCTTGTCCTGTAGCTGGTTCCTCAGGGCAACCACCTCGGCGCTCGAGGGCGACCGCGTGTCCAGCGTGCGAATCACCTGAGGCACCACAAGGACGCCCACGACAAAGGAATGAGCAAACCCAGCCGATCGCATATCCGATTCGCGAGTAAGTGCTTCAAGTCATGCCTAGTTCCTCCAACGTGGCTGTTCACAAAGCGCAGGTCAGGAAAGAAAGCCTCTTTGCCATTAGGACACAGTAATCAATTGATACTGTGAGGAGTGAGTGCCGGCACGTGGGTCGCGGATCTCGGAGGCCAGCTGTGTGTGGATCGCGGGTCTCGGAGGCCATGTGGAGAGCTCTGGTTTCGGAAGCAAGAACCAGAGGGCGCGCGCGGGAGGAGAGCCGGCGGGAGGCAGGCGACTGAGGGGAGACGAGCGGCGGAGTGGGAAGAACGATGTGGTGTTGGTGGTGTGAATAAAGGGTTGGGAATGTGTACTACGTGCAAGTCCGTCGTCAATCGTGACAATGCATGTTCACTATAATCAGTCCTCAGTGCCTCTTTAAGGAAATACACGAGGTGACTCG